>NW_027446745.1:0-46060 GCF_038048845.1 Mixophyes fleayi | reverse complement strand
TTGATTCATGATTCAATTCATGATTCATGATTCATGATTCAATTCATAATTCATGATTCATGATTCATGATTCAATAATGATTCATGATTCATGATTCATGATTCAATTCATGATTCATGATTCATGATTCAATTCATGATTCAATTAATGATTCATGATTCATGATTCAATTCATAATTCATGATTCATGATTCAATTCATGATTCATGATTCATGATTTGATTCATGATTCATGATTCATGATTTATGATTCATGATTCATGATTCGATTCATGATTCAATTCATGATTCATGATTCATGATTCAATTCATGATTCATGATTCATGATTCATGATTTGATTCATGATTCATGATTCATGATTCAAGATTCAATTCATGATTCATGATTCATGATTCAATTCATGATTCATGATTCGTGATTCAATTCATGATTCATGATTCGATTTATGATTCATGATTCATGATTCATGATTCAATTCATGATTCATGATTCATGATTCAATTCATGATTCATGATTCATGATTCAATTCATGATTCATGATTCCATTTATGATTTTTGATTCATGATTCGATTCATGATTCATGATTCATGATTCAATTCATGATTCATGATTCATGATTCAATTCATAATTCATGATTCATGATTCATGATTCAATTCATGATTCATGATTCGATTCATGATTCTTGATTCATGAATTATGATTCGATTCATGATTCATGATTCATGATTCAATTCATGATTCATGATTCATGATTCGATTCATGATTCTTGATTCATGATTCATGATTCAATTTATGATTCATGATTCATGATTCAATTCATGATTCATAATTCATGATTCGATTCATGATTCATGAATTATGATTCAATTCATGATTTATGATTCATGATTCAATTCATGATTCATGATTCATGATTCATGATTCGATTCATGATTCATGATTTATGATTCAATTCATGATTCAAGATTCATGATTCGATTCATGATTCATGATTCAATTCATGATTCATGATTCATGATTCGATTCATGATTCAATTCATGATTTGATTCATGATTCATGATTCAATTCATGATTCATGATTCAATTCATGATTCATGATTCAATTCATGATTCAATTCTTGATTCATGATTCATGATTCAATTTATGATTCTTGATTCATGATTCCTGATTCATGATTCAATTCATGATTCATGATTCATGATTCAATTCATGATTCATGATTCATGATTCATGATTCAATTCATGATTCATGATTCATGATTCAATTCATGATTCAATTCATGATTCATGATTCAATTCATGATTCTTGATTCATGATTCATGATTCGATTCATGATTCATGATTCATGATTCAATTCATGATTCATGATTCATGATTCAATTCATGATTCATGATTCATGATTCGATTCATGATTCATGATTTATGATTCAATTCATGATTCATGATTCATGATTCAATTCATGATTCAAGATTCATGATTCGATTCATGATTCATGATTCAATTTATGATTCTTGATTCATGATTCATGATTCATGATTCAATTCATGATTTGATTCATGATTCATGATTCAATTCATGATTCATGATTCAATTCATGATTCAATTCTTGATTCATGATTCATGATTCAATTTATGATTCTTGATTCATGATTTGATTCATGATTCATGATTCAATTCATGATTCATGATTCAATTCATGATTCAATTCTTGATTCATGATTCATGATTCAATTCATGATTCATGATTCATGATTCAATTCATGATTCATGATTCATGATTCAATTCATGATTCATGATTCATGATTCAATTCATGATTCAATTCATGATTCATGATTCAATTCATGATTCATGATTTATGATTCAATTCATGATTCAATTAATGATTCATGATTCATTATTCAATTCATGATTCATGATTCAATTCATGATTCATGATTCAATTCATGATTCATGATTCGATTCATGATTCATGATTCATGATTCAATTCATGATTCATGATTCATGAATTATGATTCAATTCATGATTCAATTCATGATTCATGATTCATGATTTAATTTATAATTCATGATTCAATTCATGATTCAATTCATGATTCAATTCATGAATCATGATTCATGATTCAATTCATGATTCATGATTAATGGTTCAATTTATGATTCATGAACAATGATTCAATTCATGATTCAATTTATGATTCTGGATTTAATTCATGATTCATGATTCATGATTCATGATTCAATTCATAATTCATGATTCATGATTCATGATTTAATTCATGATTCATTATTCAATTCATGATTCTTGATTCATGATTCATGATTCATGATTCAATTCATTATTCATGATTCATGATTCATGATACAATTCATGATTCAAGATTCATGATTTGATTCATGATTTATGATTCGATTCATGATTCATGATTCAATTCATGATTCATGATTCAATTCATGATTCAACTCATGATTCATGATTCATGATTCAATTCATGATTCATGATTCATGATTCAATTCATGATTCATGATTCAATTCATGATTCATGATTTATGATTCAATTCATGATTCATGATTCATGATTCATGATTCATGATTCAATTCCTGATTCATGATTCAATTCATGATTCATAATTTATGATTCATGATTCAATTCATGATTCATGATTCAAGATTCATGATTCATGATTCAATTCATGATTCGAGTCCTGATTCAATTCATGATTCATGATTTTATTTTATGAATTATGATTCATGATTCATGATTCAATTCATGATTAATGATTCGATTCATGATTTTTGATTCATGATTCATGATTCGATTCATGATTCATGATTCAATTCAGGATTCAATTCATGATTCATGATTCATGATTCAATTCATGATTCATGATTCATGATTCAATTCATGATTCATGATTCAATTCATGATTCATGATTTATGATTCAATTCATGATTCATGATTCATGATTCATGATTCATGATTCAATTCCTGATTCATGATTCAAGATTCATGATTCATGATTCAATTCATGATTCATGATTCAATTCATGATTCGAGTCCTGATTCAATTTATGATTCATGATTTTCTTTTATGATTCATGATTCATGATTCATGATTCAATTCATGATTAATGATTCGATTCATGATTTTTGATTCATGATTCATGATTCGATTCATGATTCATGATTCATGATTTAACTCATGATTCATGATTCATGATTCATGATTCATGATTCAATTCATAATTCATGATTCATGATTCATGATTCAATTCATGATTCATGATTCAATTCATGATTCTTGATTCATGATTCATGATTCGATTCATGATTCTTGATTCATGATTCAATTCATTATTCATGATTCGTTTCATTATTCTTGATTCATGATTCATGATTCGATTCATTATTCATGATTCAATTCATGATTCATGATTAATGCTTCATGATTCAATTCATGATTTATGATTCATGATTCAATTCATGATTCATGATTCATGATTCATGATTCATGATTCAATTCATGATTCATGATTCATGATTCAATTCATGATTCATGATTCATGATTCAATTCATGATTCATGATTCAATTCATGATTCATGATTCATGATTCAATTCATGATTCATGATTCATGATTCATGATTCAATTCCTGATTCATGATTCGAGTCCTGATTCAATTTATGATTCAAGATTTTATTTTATGATTCATGATTCATGATTCATGATTCATTTCATGATTAATGATTCGATTCATGATTTTTGATTCATGATTCATGATTCGATTCATGATTCATGATTCGATTCATGATTCATGATTTAACTCATGATTCATGATTCATGATTCATGATTCATGATTCAATTCATGATTCATAATTTATGATTCATGAATCAATTTATGATTCATAATTCATGATTTATGATTAGATTCATGGCTCATGATTCATGATTTATGATTAGATTCATGATTCATGATTCATGATTCGATTCATGATTCATGATTCATGATTCAATTTATTATTCATGATTCATGATTTAATTCATGATTCAATTCATGATTCATGATTCAATTCAGGATTCAATTCATGATTCATGATTCATGATTCAATTCATGATTCATGATTCATGATTCATGATTCGATTCATGATTCATGATTCAATTCATGATTCATGATTCATGATTCAATTCATGATTCATAATTCATGATTCATGATTCATGATTCAAGTCATGATTCATGATTCAATCCATGATTCAATTCATGATTCATGATTGATGAATTCAATTTATGATTCATGATTCATGATTTATGATTCAATTCATGATTCAATTCATGATTCATGATTCAATTCATGATTCATGATTCAATTCATGATTCATGATTCATGATTCGATTCATGATTCATGATTCATGATTCAATTCATGATTCATGATTCATGATTCATGATTCATGATTCAATTCAGGATTCAATTCATGATTCATGATTCATGATTCAATTCATGATTCATGATTCATGATTCATGATTCGATTCATGATTCATGATTCAATTCATGATTCATGATTCATGATTCAATTCATGATTCATAATTCATGATTCATGATTCATGATTCAAGTCATGATTCATGATTCAATCCATGATTCAATTCATGATTCATGATTGATGAATTCAATTTATGATTCATGATTCATGATTTATGATTCAATTCATGATTCAATTCATGATTCATGATTCAATTCATGATTCATGATTCAATTCATGATTCATGATTCATGATTCGATTCATGATTCATGATTCATGATTCAATTCATGATTCATGATTCATGATTCATGATTCAATTCATCATTCATGATTCAATTCATGATTCATAATTCATGATTCATGATTCAATTCATGATTCATGATTCAATTCATGATTCAATTCATGATTCGAATGCTGATTCAATTCATGATTCATGATTCATGATTCAATTCATGATTCATGATTCATGATTCATGATTCATGATTGGATTCATGATTCATGATTCATGATTCATGATTCAATTCATGATTCAATTCATGATTCGAATGCTGATTCAATTCATGATTCATGATTCATGATTCAATTCATGATTCATGATTCTGATTCATGATTCATGATTGGATTCATGATTCATGATTCATGATTCATGATTCAATTCATGATTCATGATTCATGATTCAATTCATGATTCATGATTCGTTTCATTATTCTTGATTCATGATTCATGATTCGATTCATGATTCATGATTCATGATTCAATTCATGATTCATGATTCATGCTTCATGATTCAATTCATGATTCATGATTCATTATTCAATTCATAATTCATGATTCATGATTCATGATTCAATTCATGATTTATGATTCATGATTCATGATTCATGATTCAATTCATGACTCATGAATCAATTCATGATTCATGATTCATGATTCATGATTTGATTCATGATTCATGATTCATGATTAATTATTCATGATTAATTATTCATGATTCATGATTTGATTCATGATTCAATTCATGATTCATGATTCATGATTCAATTCATGATTCATAATTCATGATTCGATTCATGATTCATGATTCAATTCATGATTCATGATTCATGATTCAATTCATGATTCATAATTCGATTCATGATTCTTGATTCATGATTCATGATTCGATTCATGATTCATGATTCATGATTCAATTCATGATTCATGATTCAATTCATGATTCAATTCCTGATTCATGATTCATGATTCAATTTATAATTCTTGATTCATGATTCATGATTCATGATTCAATTCATGATTCATGATTCATGATTCAATTCATGATTCAATTCATGATTCATGATTCAATTCATGATTCATGATTCAATTCATGATTCATGATTCATGATTTATGATTCAATTCATGATTCAATTAATGATTCATGATTCATGATTCAATTCATGATTCATGATTCATGTTTCATTTCATGATTCATGATTTATGTTTCATTTCATGATTCATGATTCATGGATTCAATTCATGATTCATGATTCATGATTCAATATTCATGATTCAATATTCATGATTCAATTCATGATTCAATTCATGATTCCTGATTCATGATTCAATTTTATATTCATGATTCATGATTTAATTCATGATTCAATTCATGAATCATGATTCAATCAGGATTCAATTCATGATTTATGATTCATGATTCAATTCATGATTCATGATTCATGATTCAATTCATGATTCATAATTCGATTCATGATTCATGATTCATGATTCAATTCATTATTCATGATTCATGATTCATGATTCATAATTCAATTCCCTATTCATGATTCAATTCATGATTCATAATTTAAGATTCATGATTCAATTCATGATTCATGATTCAAGATTTATGATTCATGATTCAATTCATGATTCATGGAATCAATTCATGATTCATGAATCAATTCATGATTCGAATCCTGATTCAATTTATGATTCATGATTTGATTTATGATTCATGATTCATGATTCAATCATGATTCATGATTCATGATTCAATCATGATTCATGATTTCATAATTCAATTCATGATTCATGATTCCTGATTCGATTTATGATTCATGATTCATGATTCATGATTCAAATCATGATTCATGATTCATGATTCAATTCATGATTCATGATTCAATTCATGATTCTTGATTCATGATTCATGATTCGATTCATGATTCTTGATTCATGATTCAATTCATTATTCATGATTCGTTTCATTATTCTTGATTCATGATTCATGATTCGATTCATTATTCATGATTCAATTCATGATTCATGATTAATGCTTCATGATTCAATTCATGATTTATGATTCATGATTCAATTCATGATTCATGATTCATGATTCATGATTCATGATTCAATTCATGATTCATGATTCAATTCATGATTCATGATTCATGATTCAATTCATGATTCATGATTCATGATTCAATCATGATTCATGATTCAATTCATGATTCATGATTCATGATTCAATTCATGATTCTTGATTCATGATTCATGATTCAATTCCTGATTCATGATTCGAGTCCTGATTCAATTTATGATTCAAGATTTTATTTTATGATTCATGATTCATGATTCATGATTCATTTCATGATTAATGATTCGATTCATGATTTTTGATTCTGATTCATGATTCGATTCATGATTCATGATTCGATTCATGATTCATGATTTAACTCATGATCATGATTCATGATTCATGATTCATGATTCAATTCATGATTCATAATTTATGATTCATGAATCAATTTATGATTCATAATTCATGATTTATGATTAGATTCATGGCTCATGATTCATGATTTATGATTAGATTCATGATTCATGATTCATGATTCGATTCATGATTCATGATTCATGATTCAATTTATTATTCATGATTCATGATTTAATTCATGATTCAATTCATGATTCATGATTCAATTCAGGATTCAATTCATGATTCATGATTCATGATTCAATTCATGATTCATGATTCATGATTCATGATTCGATTCATGATTCATGATTCAATTCATGATTCATGATTCATGATTCAATTCATGATTCATAATTCATGATTCATGATTCATGATTCAAGTCATGATTCATGATTCAATCCATGATTCAATTCATGATTCATGATTGATGAATTCAATTTATGATTCATGATTCATGATTTATGATTCAATTCATGATTCAATTCATGATTCATGATTCAATTCATGATTCATGATTCAATTCATGATTCATGATTCATGATTCGATTCATGATTCATGATTCATGATTCAATTCATGATCATGATTCATGATTCATGATTCATGATTCAATTCAGGATTCAATTCATGATTCATGATTCATGATTCAATTCATGATTCATGATTCATGATTCATGATTCGATTCATGATTCATGATTCAATTCATGATTCATGATTCATGATTCAATTCATGATTTCATAATTCATGATTCATGATTCATGATTCAAGTCATGATTCATGATTCAATCCATGATTCAATTCATGATTCATGATTGATGAATTCAATTTATGATTCATGATTCATGATTTATGATTCAATTCATGATTCAATTCATGATTCATGATTCAATTCATGATTCATGATTCAATTCATGATTCATGATTCATGATTCGATTCATGATTCATGATTCATGATTCAATTCATGATTCATGATTCATGATTCATGATTCATGATTCAATTCATCATTCATGATTCAATTCATGATTCATAATTCATGATTCATGATTCAATTCATGATTCATGATTCAATTCATGATTCAATTCATGATTCGAATGCTGATTCATTCATGATTCATGATTCATGATTCAATTCATGATTCATGATTCATGATTCATGATTCATGATTGGATTCATGATTCCAGATTCATGATTCATGATTCAATTCATGATTCAATTCATGATTCGAATGCTGATTCAATTCATGATTCATGATTCATGATTCAATTCATGATTCATGATTCATGATTCATGATTCATGATTGGATTCATGATTCATGATTCATGATTCATGATTTCAATTCATGATTCATGATTCATGATTCAATTCATGATTCATGATTCGTTCATATTCTTGATTCATGATTCATGATTCGATTCATGATTCATGATTCATGATTCAATTCATGATTCATGATTCATGCTTCATGATTCAATTCATGATTCATGATTCATTATTCAATTCATAATTCATGATTCATGATTCATGATTCAATTCATGATTTATGATTCATGATTCATGATTCATGATTCAATTCATGACTCATGAATCAATTCATGATTCATGATTCATGATT
The DNA here is from genome assembly GCF_038048845.1 of Mixophyes fleayi. Taxonomy (NCBI): domain Eukaryota; kingdom Metazoa; phylum Chordata; class Amphibia; order Anura; family Limnodynastidae; genus Mixophyes; species Mixophyes fleayi. The sequence goes on along the minus strand of NW_027446745.1, from coordinate 37,157 downwards.
CATGATTTGATTCATGATTCATGATTCATGATTAATTATTCATGATTAATTATTCATGATTCATGATTTGATTCATGATTCAATTCATGATTCATGATTCATGATTCAATTCATGATTCATAATTCATGATTCGATTCATGATTCATGATTCAATTCATGATTCATGATTCATGATTCAATTCATGATTCATAATTCGATTCATGATTCTTGATTCATGATTCATGATTCGATTCATGATTCATGATTCATGATTCAATTCATGATTCATGATTCAATTCATGATTCAATTCCTGATTCATGATTCATGATTCAATTTATAATTCTTGATTCATGATTCATGATTCATGATTCAATTCATGATTCATGATTCATGATTCAATTCATGATTCAATTCATGATTCATGATTCAATTCATGATTCATGATTCAATTCATGATTCATGATTCATGATTTATGATTCAATTCATGATTCAATTAATGATTCATGATTCATGATTCAATTCATGATTCATGATTCATGTTTCATTTCATGATTCATGATTTATGTTTCATTTCATGATTCATGATTCATGATTCAATTCATGATTCATGATTCATGATTCAATATTCATGATTCAATATTCATGATTCAATTCATGATTCAATTCATGATTCCTGATTCATGATTCAATTTTATATTCATGATTCATGATTTAATTCATGATTCAATTCATGAATCATGATTCAATTCAGGATTCAATTCATGATTTATGATTCATGATTCAATTCATGATTCATGATTCATGATTCAATTCATGATTCATAATTCGATTCATGATTCATGATTCATGATTCAATTCATTATTCATGATTCATGATTCATGATTCATAATTCAATTCCCTATTCATGATTCAATTCATGATTCATAATTTAAGATTCATGATTCAATTCATGATTCATGATTCAAGATTTATGATTCATGATTCAATTCATGATTCATGAATCAATTCATGATTCATGAATCAATTCATGATTCGAATCCTGATTCAATTTATGATTCATGATTTGATTTATGATTCATGATTCATGATTCAATTCATGATTCATGATTCATGATTCAATTCATGATTCATGATTCATAATTCAATTCATGATTCATGATTCATGATTCGATTTATGATTCATGATTCATGATTCATGATTCAATTCATGATTCATGATTCATGATTCAATTCATGATTCATGATTCCATTTATGATTTTTGATTCATGATTCGATTCATGATTCATGATTCATGATTCAATTCATGATTCATGATTCATGATTCAATTCATAATTCATGATTCATGATTCATGATTCAATTAATGATTCATGATTCATGATTCATGATTCAATTCATGATTCATGATTCATGATTCAATTCATGATTCAATTAATGATTCATGATTCATGATTCAATTCATAATTCATGATTCATGATTCAATTCATGATTCATGATTCATGATTTGATTCATGATTCATGATTCATGATTTATGATTCATGATTCATGATTCGATTCATGATTCAATTCATGATTCATGATTCATGATTCATGATTCAATTCATGATTCATGATTCATGATTCATGATTTGATTCATGATTCATGATTCATGATTCAAGATTCAATTCATGATTCATGATTCATGATTCAATTCATGATTCATGATTCGTGATTCAATTCATGAATGATGATTCATGATTCGATTTATGATTCATGATTCATGATTCATGATTCAATTCATGATTCATGATTCATGATTCAATTCATGATTCATGATTCCATTTATGATTTTTGATTCATGATTCGATTCATGATTCATGATTCATGATTCAATTCATGATTCATGATTCATGATTCAATTCATAATTCATGATTCATGATTCATGATTCAATTCATGATTCATGATTCGATTCATGATTCTTGATTCATGAATTATGATTCGATTCATGATTCATGATTCATGATTCAATTCATGATTCATGATTTATGATTCGATTCATGATTCTTGATTCATGATTCATGATTCAATTCATGATTCATGATTCATGATTCAATTCATGATTCATAATTCATGATTCGATTCATGATTCATGAATTATGATTCAATTCATGATTTATGATTCATGATTCAATTCATGATTCATGATTCATGATTCATGATTCGATTCATGATTCATGATTTATGATTCAATTCATGATTCAAGATTCATGATTCGATTCATGATTCATGATTCAATTCATGATTCATGATTCATGATTCGATTCATGATTCAATTCATGATTTGATTCATGATTCATGATTCAATTCATGATTCATGATTCAATCATGATTCATGATTCAATTCATGATTCAATTCTTGATTCATGATTCATGATTCAATTTATGATTCTTGATTCATGATTCCTGATTCATGATTCAAATTCATGATTCATGATTCATGATTCAATTCATGATTCATGATTCATGATTCATGATTCAATTCATGATTCATGATTCATGATTCAATTCATGATTCAATTCATGATTCATGATTCAATTCATGATTCTTGATTCATGATTCATGATTCGATTCATGATTCATGATTCATGATTCAATTCATGATTCATGATTCATGATTCAATTCATGATTCATGATTCATGATTCGATTCATGATTCATGATTTATGATTCAATTCATGATTCATGATTCATGATTCAATTCATGATTCAAGATTCATGATTCGATTCATGATTCATGATTCAATTTATGATTCTTGATTCATGATTCATGATTCATGATTCAATTCATGATTTGATTCATGATTCATGATTCAATTCATGATTCATGATTCAATCATGATTCAATTCTTGATTCATGATTCATGATTCAATTTATGATTCTTGATTCATGATTTGATTCATGATTCATGATTCAATTCATGATTCATGATTCAATTCATGATTCAATTCTTGATTCATGATTCATGATTCAATTCATGATTCATGATTCATGATTCAATTCCATGATTCATGATTCATGATTCAATTCATGATTCATGATTCAATTCATGATTCAATTCATGATTCCCTGATTCAATTCATGATTCATGATTTATGATTCAATTCATGATTCAATTAATGATTCATGATTCATTATTCAATTCATGATTCATGATTCAATTCATGATTCATGATTCAATTCATGATTCATGATTCGATTCATGATTCATGATTCATGATTCAATTCATGATTCATGATTCATGAATTATGATTCAATTCATGATTCAATTCATGATTCATGATTCATGATTTAATTTATAATTCATGATTCAATTCATGATTCAATTCATGAATCATGATTCATGATTCAATTCATGATTCATGATTAATGGTTCAATTTATGATTCATGAACAATGATTCAATTCATGATTCAATTTATGATTCTGGATTTAATTCATGATTCATGATTCATGATTCATGATTCATGATTCAATTCATAATTCATGATTCATGATTCATGATTTAATTCATGATTCATTATTCAATTCATGATTCTTGATTCATGATTCATGATTCATGATTCAATTCATTATTCATGATTCATGATTCATGATTCAATTCATGATTCAAGATTCATGATTTGATTCATGATTTATGATTCGATTCATGATTCATGATTCAATTCATGATTCATGATTCAATTCATGATTCAACTCATGATTCATGATTCATGATTCAATTCATGATTCATGATTCATGATTCAATTCATGATTCATGATTCAATTCATGATTCATGATTTATGATTCAATTCATGATTCATGATTCATGATTCATGATTCATGATTCAATTCCTGATTCATGATTCAATTCATGATTCATAATTTATGATTCATGATTCAATTCATGATTCATGATTCAAGATTCATGATTCATGATTCAATTCATGATTCGAGTCCTGATTCAATTCATGATTCATGATTTTATTTTATGAATTATGATTCATGATTCATGATTCAATTCATGATTAATGATTCGATTCATGATTTTTCATTCATGATTCATGATTCGATTCATGATTCATGATTCAATTCAGGATTCAATTCATGATTCATGATTCATGATTCAATTCATGATTCATGATTCATGATTCAATTCATGATTCATGATTCAATTCATGATTCATGATTTATGATTCAATTCATGATTCATGATTCATGATTCATGATTCATGATTCAATTCCTGATTCATGATTCAAGATTCATGATTCATGATTCAATTCATGATTCATGATTCAATTCATGATTCGAGTCCTGATTCAATTTATGATTCATGATTTTCTTTTATGATTCATGATTCATGATTCATGATTCAATTCATGATTAATGATTCGATTCATGATTTTTGATTCATGATTCATGATTCGATTCATGATTCATGATTCATGATTTAACTCATGATTCATGATTCATGATTCATGATTCATGATTCAATTCATAATTCATGATTCATGATTCATGATTCAATTCATGATTCATGATTCAATTCATGATTCTTGATTCATGATTCATGATTCGATTCATGATTCTTGATTCATGATTCAATTCATTATTCATAATTCATGATTCATGATTCAATTCATGATTCAAGATTCATGATTCGATTCATGATTCATGATTCGATTAATGATTCATGATTCAATTCATGATTCATGATTCATGTTTCAATTCATGATTCGATTCATGATTCATGATTCGATTCATTAATTCATGATTGAATTCATGATTAATGATTCGATTCATGATTCAATTCATGATTCATGATTCGATTCATGATTCATGATTCAATTCATGATTCATGATTCATGATTCAATTCATGATTCATGATTCATGTTTCAATTCATGATTCAATTCATGATTCATGATTCAATTTATGATTCATGATTCATGATTCATGATTCATGATTCAATTCATGATTCATAATTTATGATTCATGAATCAATTTATGATTCATAATTCATGATTTATGATTAGATTCATGACTCATGATTCATGATTTATGATTAGATTCATGATTCATGATTCATGATTCGATTCATGATTCATGATTCATGATTCAATTCATGATTCATGATTCGATTCATGATTCATGATTCATGATTCAATTCATGATTCATGATTCATGATTCAATTCATGTTTCATGATTCATGATTCGATTCATGATTCATGATTCATGATTCAATTCATGATTCATGATTCAATTCATGATTCATGATTCGTGTTTCATTTCATGATTCATGATTCAATTCATGATTCATGATTCAATTCATGATTCATGATTCAATTCATGATTCAACTCATGATTCATGATTCAATTCATGATTCATGATTCATGATTCAATTCATGATTCATGATTCAATTCATGATAAATGATTTATGATTCAATTCATGATTCATGATTCATTATTCATGATTCATGATTCAATTCCTGATTCATGATTCAATTCATGATTCATAATTTATGATTCATGATTCAATTCATGATTCATGATTCAAGATTCATGATTCATGATTCAATTCATGATTCATGATTCAATTCATGATTCGAGTCCTGATTCAATTTATGATTCATGATTTTATTTTATGATTCATGATTCATGATTCAATTCATGATTAATGATTCGATTCATGATTTTTGATTCATGATTCATGATTCGATTCATGATTCATGATTCAATTCAGGATTCAATTCATGATTCATGATTCATGATTCAATTCATGATTCATGATTCATGATTCAATTCATGATTCATGATTCAATTCATGATTCATGATTTATGATTCAATTCATGATTCATGCTTCATGATTCATGATTCATGATTCAATTCCTGATTCATGATTCAATTCATGATTCATAATTTATGATTCATGATTCAATTCATGATTCATGATTCAAGATTCATGATTCATGATTCATGATTCAATTCATGATTCATGATTCAAGATTCATGATTCATGATTCAATTCATGATTCATGATTCAATTCATGATTCAAGTCCTGATTCAATTTATGATTCATGATTTTATTTTATGATTCATGATTCATGATTCATGATTCAATTCATGATTCATGATTCAATTCATGATTCTTGATTCATGATTCATGATTCGATTCATGATTCTTGATTCATGATTCAATTCATTATTCATGATTCATGATTCATGATTCAATTCATGATTCAAGATTCATGATTCGATTCATGATTCATGATTCGATTAATGATTCATGATTCATTTCATGATTCATGATTCATGTTTCAATTCATGATTCGATTCATGATTCATGATTCGATTCATGATTCATGATTGAATTCATGATTAATGATTCGATTCATGATTCAATTCATGATTCATGATTCGATTCATGATTCATGATTCAATTCATGATTCATGATTCATGATTCAATTCATGATTCATGATTCATGTTTCAATTCATGATTCAATTCATGATTCATGATTCAATTTATGATTCATGATTCATGATTCATGATTCATGATTCAATTCATGATTCATAATTTATGATTCATGAATCAATTTATGATTCATAATTCATGATTTATGATTAGATTCATGACTCATGATTCATGATTTATGATTAGATTCATGATTCATGATTCATGATTCGATTCATGATTCATGATTCATGATTCAATTCATGATTCATGATTCGATTCATGATTCATGATTCATGATTCAATTCATGATTCATGATTCATGATTCAATTCATGTTTCATGATTCATGATTCGATTCATGATTCATGATTCATGATTCAATTCATGATTCATGATTCAATTCATGATTCATGATTCGTGTTTCATTTCATGATTCATGATTCATGATTCAATTCATGATTCATGATTCAATTCATGATTCATGATTCAATTCATGATTCAACTCATGATTCATGATTCAATTCATGATTCATGATTCATGATTCAATTCATGATTCATGATTCAATTCATGATTCATGATTTATGATTCAATTCATGATTCATGATTCATTATTCATGATTCATGATTCAATTCCTGATTCATGATTCAATTCATGATTCATAATTTATGATTCATGATTCAATTCATGATTCATGATTCAAGATTCATGATTCATGATTCAATTCATGATTCATGATTCAATTCATGATTCGAGTCCTGATTCAATTTATGATTCATGATTTTATTTTATGATTCATGATTCATGATTCAATTCATGATTAATGATTCGATTCATGATTTTTGATTCATGATTCATGATTCGATTCATGATTCATGATTCAATTCAGGATTCAATTCATGATTCATGATTCATGATTCAATTCATGATTCATGATTCATGATTCAATTCATGATTCATGATTCAATTCATGATTCATGATTTATGATTCAATTCATGATTCATGATTCATGATTCATGATTCATGATTCAATTCCTGATTCATGATTCAATTCATGATTCATAATTTATGATTCATGATTCAATTCATGATTCATGATTCAAGATTCATGATTCATGATTCAAGATTCATGATTCATGATTCAATTCATGATTCATGATTCAATTCATGATTCAAGTCCTGATTCAATTTATGATTCATGATTTTATTTTATGATTCATGATTCATGATTCATGATTCAATTCATGATTAATGATTCGATTCATGATTTTTGATTCATGATTCATGATTCGAATTATGATTCATGATTTAACTCATGATTCATGATTCATGATTCAATTCATGATTCATAATTTATGATTCATGAATCAATTTATGATTCATAATTCATGATTTATGATTAGATTCATGACTCATGATTCATGATTTATGATTAGATTCATGACTCATGATTCATGATTTATTATTTGATTCATGATTCATGATTCATGATTCAATTCTTGATTCATGATTCATGATTCGATTCATGATTCATGATTCATGATTCAATTCATGATTCATGATTCATGATTCAATTCATGTTTCATGATTCATGATTTGATTTATGATCCATGATTCATGATTAAATTCATGATTCATGATTCAATTCATGATTCATGATTCGTGTTTCATTACATGATTCATGATTCATGATTCATGATTCAATTCATGATTCATGATTCAATTCATGATTCATGATTCAATTCATGATTCAACTCATGATTCATGATTCATGATTCAATTTATTATTCATGATTCGTGATTTAATTCATGATTCAATTCATGATTCATGATTCAATTCAGGATTCAATTCATGATTCATGATTCATGATTCAATTCATGATTCATGATTCATGATTCAATTCATGATTCATGATTCAATTCATGATTCATGATTCATGGTTCAATTCATGATTCATGATTCATGATTCATGATTCATGATTCATGATTCAATTCCTGATTCATGATTCAATTCATGATTCGAGTCCTGATTCAATTTATGATTCATGATTTTATTTTATGATTCATGATTCATGATTCAATTCATGATTAATGATTCGATTCATGATTTTTGATTCATGATTCCATGATTCGATTCATGATTCATGATTCATGATTCATGATTCATGATTCATGATTTAACTCATGATTCATGATTCATGATTCATGATTCATGATTCAATTCATAATTCATGATTCATGATTCATGATTCAATTCATGATTCATGATTCAATTCATGATTCTTGATTCATGATTTGATTCATGATTCATGATTCATGATTCAATTCATTATTCATGATTCATGATTCATGATTCAATTCATGATTCAAGATCATGATTCGATTCATGATTCATGATTCGATTCATGATTCATGATTGAATTCATGATTCATGATTCGATTCATGATTCAATTCATGATTCGATTCATGATTCATGATTCAATTCATGATTCATGATTCATGATTTCAATTCATGATTCATGATTCATGTTTCAATTCATGATTCGATTCATGATTTATGATTCGATTCATGATTCATGATTGAATTCATGATTCATGATTCGATTCATGATTCAACTCATGATTCATGATTCGATTCATGATTCATGATTCAATTCATGATTCATGATTCATGATTCAATTCATGATTCATGATTTAAGTTTCAATTCATGATTGAATTCATGATTCATGATTCAATTTATGATTCATGATTCATGATTCATGATTCATGATTCAATTCATGATTCATAAATTATGATTCATGAATCAATTTATGATTCATAATTCATGATTTATGATTAGATTCTTGACTCATGATTCATGATTTATGATTAGATTCATGATTCATGATTCATGATTCGATTCATGATTCATGATTCATGATTCAATTCATGATTCATGATTCATGATTCGATTCATGTTTCATGATTCATGATTCGATTCATGATTTATGATTCATGATTCAATTCATGATTCATGATTCAATTCATGATTCATGATTCGTGTTTCATTTCATGATTCATGATTCAATTCATGATTCATGATTCATGATTCAATTCATGATTCATGATTCAATTCATGATTCAACTCATGATTCATGATTCATGATTCAATTTATTATTCATGATTCGTGATTTAATTCATGATTCAATTCATGATTCATGATTCAATTCAGGATTCAATTCATGATTAATGATTCATGATTCAATTCATGATTCATGATTCATGATTCAATTCATGATTCATGATTCAATTCATGATTCATGATTCATGATTCAATTCATGATTCATGATTCATGATTCATGATTCATGATTCATGATTCAATTCCTGATTCATGATTCAATTCATGATTCATAATTTATGATTCATGATTTAATTCATGATTCATGATTCAAGATTCATGCTTCATGATTCAATTCATGATTCATGATTCAATTCATGATTCGAGTCCTGATTCAATTCATGATTCATGATTTTATTTTATGATTCATGATTCATGATTCATGATTCAATTTATTATTCATGATTCGTGATTTAATTCATGATTCAATTCATGATTCATGATTCAATTCAGGATTCAATTCATGATTCATGATTCATGATTCAATTCATGATTCATGATTCATGATTCAATTCATGATTCATGATTCAATTCATAATTTATGATTCATGATTCAATTCATGTTTCATGATTCAAGATTCATGATTCATGATTCAATTCATGATTCATGATTCAATTCATGATTCGAGTCCTGATTCAATTTATGATTCATGATTTTATTTTATGATTCATGATTTATGATTCAACTCATGATTAATGATTCGATTCATGATTTTTGATTCATGATTCATGATTCGATTCATGATTCATGATTCATGATTCATGATTCATGATTTAACTCATGATTCATGATTCATGATTCATGATTCATGATTCAATTCATAATGCATGATTCATGATTCATGATTCAATTCATGATTCATGATTCAATTCATGATTCTTGATTCATGATTCATGATTCGATTCATGATTCATGATTCATGATTCAATTCATTATTCATGATTCATGATTCATGATTCAATTCATGATTCAAGATTCATGATTCGATTCATGATTCATGATTCGATTCATGATTCATGATTGAATTCATGATTCATGATTCGATTCATGATTCAATTCATGATTCATGATTCGATTCATGATTCATGATTCAATTCATGATTCATGATTCATGTTTCAATTCATGATTCGATTCATGATTCATGATTCGATTCATGATTCATGATTGAATTCATGATTCATGATTCGATTCATGATTCAATTCATGATTCATGATTCGATTCATGATTCATGATTCAATTCATGATTCAATTCATGATTCATGATTCAATTTATGATTCATGATTCATGATTCATGATTCATGATTCAATTTATGATTCACGATTCATGATTCATGATTCATGATTCAATTCATGATTCATAAATTATGATTCATGAATCAATTTATGATTCATAATTCATGATTTATGATTAGATTCATGACTCATGATTCATGATTTATGATTAGATTCATGATTCATGATTCATGATTCGATTCATGATTCATGATTCATGATTCAATTCATGATTCATGATTCGATTCATGATTCATGATTCATGATTCAATTCATGATTCATGATTCATGATTCAATTCATGTTTCATGATTCATGATTCGATTCATGATTTATGATTCATGATTCAATTCATGATTCATGATTCAATTCATGATTCATGATTCGTGTTTCATTTCATGATTCATGATTCAATTCATGATTCATGATTCATGATTCAATTCATGATTCATGATTCAATTCATGATTCAACTCATGATTCATGATTCAATTTATTATTCATGATTCGTGATTTAATTCATGATTCAATTCATGATTCATGATTCAATTCAGGATTCAATTCATGATTTATGATTCATGATTCAATTCATGATTCATGATTCATGATTCAATTCATGATTCATGATTCAATTCATGATTCATGATTCATGATTCAATTCATGATTCATGATTCAATTCATGATTCATGATTCATGATTCAATTCATGATTCATGATTCATGATTCATGATTCAATTCATGATTCATGATTCATGATTCATGATTCATGATTCATGATTCAATTCCTGATTCATGATTCAATTCATGATTCATAATTTATGATTCATGATTCAATTCATGATTCATGATTCAAGATTCATGATTCATGATTCAATTCATGATTCATGATTCAATTCATGATTCGAGTCCTGATTCAATTTATGATTCATGATTTTATTTTATGATTCATGATTCATGATTTATGATTCAATTCATGATTAATGATTCGATTTATGATTTTTGATTCATGATTCATGATTCGATTCATGATTCATGATTCATGATTCATGATTCATGATTTAACTCATGATTCATGATTCATGATTCATGATTCAATTCATAATTCATGATTCATGATTCATGATTCAATTCATGATTCTTGATTCATGATTCATGATTCAATTCATAATTCATGATTCATGATTCAATTCATTATTCATGATTCATGATTCATGATTCAATTCATGATTCAAGATTCATGATTCGATTCATGATTCATGATTCGATTCATAATTTATGATTGAATTCATGATTCATGATTCGATTCATGATTCATGATTCAATTCATGATTCATGATTCATGATTCAATTCATGATTCATGTTTCAATTCATGATTCAATTCATGATTCATGATTCAATTTATGATTCATGATTCATGATTCATGATTCATGTCATGATTCATGATTCAATTCATAATTCAATTCATGATTCATGATTGATGAATTCAATTCATGATTCATGATTCATGATTTATGATTCAATTCATGATTCAATTCATGATTCATGATTCAATTCATAATTCATGATTCAATTCATGATTCATGATTCATGATTCAATTCATGATTCATGATTCAATTCATGATTCATAATTAATGATTCATGATTCAATTCATGAGTCATGATTCAATTCATGATTCGAATCCTGATTCAATTCATGATTCATGATTCATGATTCAATTCATGATTCATGATTCATGATTCGATTCATGATTCATGATTCATGATTCATGATTCAATTCATGATTCATGATTCATGATTCAATTCATGATTCATGATTCATGATTCATGATTCATTTCATTATTCTTGATTCATGATTCATGATTCAATTCATGATTCATGATTCATGATTCAATTCATGATTCATGCTTCATGATTCAATTCATGATTCATGATTCATGATTCAATTCATAATTCATGATTCATGATTCATGATTCAATTCATGATTCATGATTCATGATTCAATTCATGTTTCATGATTCATGATTCGATTCATGATTCATGATTCATGATTCAATTCATGATTCATGATTCAATTCATGATTCGTGTTTCATTTCATGATTCATGATTCATGATTCAATTCATGATTCATGATTCAATTCATGATTCATGATTCAATTCATGATTCAACTCATGATTCATGATTCAATTCATGATTCATGATTCATGATTCAATTCATGATTCATGATTCAATTCATGATTCATGATTTATGATTCAATTCATGATTCATGATTCATTATTCATGATTCATGATTCAATTCCTGATTCATGATTCAATTCATGATTCATAATTTATGATTCATGATTCAATTCATGATTCATGATTCAAGATTCATGATTCATGATTCAATTCATGATTCATGATTCAATTCATGATTCGAGTCCTGATTCAATTTATGATTCATGATTTTATTTTATGATTCATGATTCATGATTCAATTCATGATTAATGATTCGATTCATGATTTTTGATTCATGATTCATGATTCGATTCATGATTCATGATTCAATTCAGGATTCAATTCATGATTCATGATTCATGATTCAATTCATGATTCATGATTCATGATTCAATTCATGATTCATGATTCAATTCATGATTCATGATTTATGATTCAATTCATGATTCATGATTCATGATTCATGATTCATGATTCAATTCCTGATTCATGATTCAATTCATGATTCATAATTTATGATTCATGATTCAATTCATGATTCATGATTCAAGATTCATGATTCATGATTCAAGATTCATGATTCATGATTCAATTCATGATTCATGATTCAATTCATGATTCAAGTCCTGATTCAATTTATGATTCATGATTTTATTTTATGATTCATGATTCATGATTCATGATTCAATTCATGATTAATGATTCGATTCATGATTTTTGATTCATGATTCATGATTCGAATTATGATTCATGATTTAACTCATGATTCATGATTCATGATTCAATTCATGATTCATAATTTATGATTCATGAATCAATTTATGATTCATAATTCATGATTTATGATTAGATTCATGACTCATGATTCATGATTTATGATTAGATTCATGACTCATGATTCATGATTTATTATTTGATTCATGATTCATGATTCATGATTCAATTCTTGATTCATGATTCATGATTCGATTCATGATTCATGATTCATGATTCAATTCATGATTCATGATTCATGATTCAATTCATGTTTCATGATTCATGATTTGATTCATGATCCATGATTCATGATTAAATTCATGATTCATGATTCAATTCATGATTCATGATTCGTGTTTCATTACATGATTCATGATTCATGATTCATGATTCAATTCATGATTCATGATTCAATTCATGATTCATGATTCAATTCATGATTCAACTCATGATTCATGATTCATGATTCAATTTATTATTCATGATTCGTGATTTAATTCATGATTCAATTCATGATTCATGATTCAATTCAGGATTCAATTCATGATTCATGATTCATGATTCAATTCATGATTCATGATTCATGATTCAATTCATGATTCATGATTCAATTCATGATTCATGATTCATGGTTCAATTCATGATTCATGATTCATGATTCATGATTCATGATTCATGATTCAATTCCTGATTCATGATTCAATTCATGATTCGAGTCCTGATTCAATTTATGATTCATGATTTTATTTTATGATTCATGATTCATGATTCAATTCATGATTAATGATTCGATTCATGATTTTTGATTCATGATTCATGATTCGATTCATGATTCATGATTCATGATTCATGATTCATGATTCATGATTTAACTCATGATTCATGATTCATGATTCATGATTCATGATTCAATTCATAATTCATGATTCATGATTCATGATTCAATTCATGATTCATGATTCAATTCATGATTCTTGATTCATGATTTGATTCATGATTCATGATTCATGATTCAATTCATTATTCATGATTCATGATTCATGATTCAATTCATGATTCAAGATTCATGATTCGATTCATGATTCATGATTCGATTCATGATTCATGATTGAATTCATGATTCATGATTCGATTCATGATTCAATTCATGATTCGATTCATGATTCATGATTCAATTCATGATTCATGATTCATGATTCAATTCATGATTCATGATTCATGTTTCAATTCATGATTCGATTCATGATTTATGATTCGATTCATGATTCATGATTGAATTCATGATTCATGATTCGATTCATGATTCAACTCATGATTCATGATTCGATTCATGATTCATGATTCAATTCATGATTCATGATTCATGATTCAATTCATGATTCATGATTTAAGTTTCAATTCATGATTGAATTCATGATTCATGATTCAATTTATGATTCATGATTCATGATTCATGATTCATGATTCAATTCATGATTCATAAATTATGATTCATGAATCAATTTATGATTCATAATTCATGATTTATGATTAGATTCATGACTCATGATTCATGATTTATGATTAGATTCATGATTCATGATTCATGATTCGATTCATGATTCATGATTCATGATTCAATTCATGATTCATGATTCATGATTCGATTCATGTTTCATGATTCATGATTCGATTCATGATTTATGATTCATGATTCAATTCATGATTCATGATTCAATTCATGATTCATGATTCGTGTTTCATTTCATGATTCATGATTCAATTCATGATTCATGATTCATGATTCAATTCATGATTCATGATTCAATTCATGATTCAACTCATGATTCATGATTCATGATTCAATTTATTATTCATGATTCGTGATTTAATTCATGATTCAATTCATGATTCATGATTCAATTCAGGATTCAATTCATGATTAATGATTCATGATTCAATTCATGATTCATGATTCAATTCATGATTCATGATTCAATTCATGATTCATGATTCATGATTCAATTCATGATTCATGATTCATGATTCATGATTCATGATTCATGATTCAATTCCTGATTCATGATTCAATTCATGATTCATAATTTATGATTCATGATTTAATTCATGATTCATGATTCAAGATTCATGCTTCATGATTCAATTCATGATTCATGATTCAATTCATGATTCGAGTCCTGATTCAATTCATGATTCATGATTTTATTTTATGATTCATGATTCATGATTCATGATTCAATTTATTATTCATGATTCGTGATTTAATTCATGATTCAATTCATGATTCATGATTCAATTCAGGATTCAATTCATGATTCATGATTCATGATTCAATTCATGATTCATGATTCATGATTCAATTCATGATTCATGATTCAATTCATAATTTATGATTCATGATTCAATTCATGTTTCATGATTCAAGATTCATGATTCATGATTCAATTCATGATTCATGATTCAATTCATGATTCGAGTCCTGATTCAATTTATGATTCATGATTTTATTTTATGATTCATGATTTATGATTCAACTCATGATTAATGATTCGATTCATGATTTTTGATTCATGATTCATGATTCGATTCATGATTCATGATTCATGATTCATGATTCATGATTTAACTCATGATTCATGATTCATGATTCATGATTCATGATTCAATTCATAATGCATGATTCATGATTCATGATTCAATTCATGATTCATGATTCAATTCATGATTCTTGATTCATGATTCATGATTCGATTCATGATTCATGATTCATGATTCAATTCATTATTCATGATTCATGATTCATGATTCAATTCATGATTCAAGATTCATGATTCGATTCATGATTCATGATTCGATTCATGATTCATGATTGAATTCATGATTCATGATTCGATTCATGATTCAATTCATGATTCATGATTCGATTCATGATTCATGATTCAATTCATGATTCATGATTCATGTTTCAATTCATGATTCGATTCATGATTCATGATTCGATTCATGATTCATGATTGAATTCATGATTCATGATTCGATTCATGATTCAATTCATGATTCATGATTCGATTCATGATTCATGATTCAATTCATGATTCAATTCATGATTCATGATTCAATTTATGATTCATGATTCATGATTCATGATTCATGATTCAATTTATGATTCACGATTCATGATTCATGATTCATGATTCAATTCATGATTCATAAATTATGATTCATGAATCAATTTATGATTCATAATTCATGATTTATGATTAGATTCATGACTCATGATTCATGATTTATGATTAGATTCATGATTCATGATTCATGATTCGATTCATGATTCATGATTCATGATTCAATTCATGATTCATGATTCGATTCATGATTCATGATTCATGATTCAATTCATGATTCATGATTCATGATTCAATTCATGTTTCATGATTCATGATTCGATTCATGATTTATGATTCATGATTCAATTCATGATTCATGATTCAATTCATGATTCATGATTCGTGTTTCATTTCATGATTCATGATTCAATTCATGATTCATGATTCATGATTCAATTCATGATTCATGATTCAATTCATGATTCAACTCATGATTCATGATTCAATTTATTATTCATGATTCGTGATTTAATTCATGATTCAATTCATGATTCATGATTCAATTCAGGATTCAATTCATGATTTATGATTCATGATTCAATTCATGATTCATGATTCATGATTCAATTCATGATTCATGATTCAATTCATGATTCATGATTCATGATTCAATTCATGATTCATGATTCAATTCATGATTCATGATTCATGATTCAATTCATGATTCATGATTCATGATTCATGATTCATGATTCATGATTCAATTCCTGATTCATGATTCAATTCATGATTCATAATTTATGATTCATGATTCAATTCATGATTCATGATTCAAGATTCATGATTCATGATTCAATTCATGATTCATGATTCAATTCATGATTCGAGTCCTGATTCAATTTATGATTCATGATTTTATTTTATGATTCATGATTCATGATTTATGATTCAATTCATGATTAATGATTCGATTTATGATTTTTGATTCATGATTCATGATTCGATTCATGATTCATGATTCATGATTCATGATTCATGATTTAACTCATGATTCATGATTCATGATTCAATTCATGATTCTTGATTCATGATTCATGATTCAATTCATAATTCATGATTCATGATTCAATTCATTATTCATGATTCATGATTCATGATTCAATTCATGATTCAAGATTCATGATTCGATTCATGATTCATGATTCGATTCATAATTTATGATTGAATTCATGATTCATGATTCGATTCATGATTCATGATTCAATTCATGATTCATGATTCATGATTCAATTCATGATTCATGTTTCAATTCATGATTCAATTCATGATTCATGATTCAATTTATGATTCATGATTCATGATTCATGATTCATGTCATGATTCATGATTCAATTCATAATTCAATTCATGATTCATGATTGATGAATTCAATTCATGATTCATGATTCATGATTTATGATTCAATTCATGATTCAATTCATGATTCATGATTCAATTCATAATTCATGATTCAATTCATGATTCATGATTCATGATTCAATTCATGATTCATGATTCAATTCATGATTCATAATTAATGATTCATGATTCAATTCATGAGTCATGATTCAATTCATGATTCGAATCCTGATTCAATTCATGATTCATGATTCATGATTCAATTCATGATTCATGATTCATGATTCGATTCATGATTCATGATTCATGATTCATGATTCAATTCATGATTCATGATTCATGATTCAATTCATGATTCATGATTCATGATTCATGATTCATTTCATTATTCTTGATTCATGATTCATGATTCAATTCATGATTCATGATTCATGATTCAATTCATGATTCATGCTTCATGATTCAATTCATTATTCATGATTCATGATTCAATTCATAATTCATGATTCATGATTCATGATTCAATTCATGATTCATGATTCATGATTCATGATTCAATTCATGATTCATGATTCAATTCATGATTCATGATTCATGATTCATGATTCATGATTTGATTCATGATTCATGATTCATGATTAATGATTCAAGATTCATGATTCGATTCATGATTCAATTCATGATTCATGATTCATGATTTGATTCATGATTCATGATTCATGATTCAATTCATTATTCATGATTCATGATTCAATTCATGATTCATGATTCATGATTCAATTCATAATTCATGATTCATGATTCATGATTCAATTCATGATTTATGATTCATGATTCATGATTCATGATTTGATTCATGATTCATGATTAATGATTCATGATTCATGATTCGATTCATGATTCATGATTCATGATTTGATTCATGATTCATGATTAATGATTCATGTTTCATGATTCGATTCATGATTCAATTTATGATTCATGATTCATGATTCAATTCATGATTCATGATTCATGATTCATGATTCAATTCATTATTCATGATTCATGATTCATGATTCAATTCATGATTCAAGATTCATGATTCGATTCATCATTCATGATTCGATTCATGATTCATGATTCAATTCATGATTCATGATTTGATTCATGATTCATGATTCAATTCATGGTTCATGATTCATGATTCAATTTATGATTCATGATTCATGTTTCAATTCATGATTCAATTCATGATTCATGATTCATGATTCAATTTATGATTCATGATTCATGTTTCAATTCATGATTCATGATTCAAGTCATGATTCATGATTCAATTCATGATTCAATTCATGATTCATGATTTATGATTCAATTCTTGATTCATGATTCAATTCATGATTCATGATTCAATTCATGATTCATGATTCATGATTCGATTCTTGACTCATGATTCATGATTCATTTCATGACTCATGATTCATAATTCATGATTCATGATTCAATTCATGATTCATGATTCAATTCATGATTCATAATTCATGATTCATGATTCAATTCATGATTCATGATTCAATTCATGATTCGAATCCTGATTCAATTCATGATTCATGATTCATGATTCAATTCATGATTCATGATTCATGATTCAATGCATGATTCATGATTCAATTCATGATTCATGATTCATGATTCAATTCATGATTCATGATTCACGATTCAATTCATGATTCATGATTCATGATTCATGATTCGATTCATGATTCATGATTCATGATTCATGATTCAATTCATGATTCATGATTCATGATTCAATTCATGATTCATGATTCATGATTCAATTCATGATTCATGATTCGTTTCATTATTCTTGATTCATGATTCATGATTCGATTCATTATTCATGATTCAATTCATGATTCATGATTAATGCTTCATGATTCAATTCATGATTTATGATTCATGATTCAATTCATGATTCATGATTCATGATTCATGATTCAATTCATGATTCATGATTCAATTCATGATTCATGATTCATGATTCAATTCATGATTCATGATTCATGATTCAATTCATGATTCATGATTCAATTCATGATTCATGATTCATGATTCAATTCCTGATTCATGATTCGAGTCCTGATTCAATTTATGATTCATGATTTTATTTTATGATTCATGATTCATGATTCATGATTCAATTCATGATTCATGATTCGTTTCATTATTCTTGATTCATGATTCATGATTCGATTCATTATTCATGATTCAATTCATGATTCATGATTAATGCTTCATGATTCAATTAATGATTTATGATTCATGATTCAATTCATGATTCATGATTCATGATTCATGATTCATGATTCAATTCATGATTCATGATTCAATTCATGATTCATGATTCATGATTCAATTCATGATTCATGATTCATGATTCAATTCATGATTCATGATTCAATTCATGATTCATGATTCATGATTCAATTCATGATTCATGATTCATGATTCATGATTCAATTCCTGATTCATGATTCGAGTCCTGATTCAATTTATGATGCATGATTCATGATTCATGATTCATGTTTCAATTCATGATTCATGATTCATGATTTATGATTCAATTCATGATTCAATTCATGATTCATGATTCATGATTCAATTCATGATTCATGATTCAATTCATGATTCATGATTCATGATTCAATTCATGATTCATGATTCGATTCATGATTCATGATTAATGATTCGATTCATGATTCATGATTCAATTCATGATTCATGATTCATGAAATATGATTCAATTCATGATTCATGATTCATGATTCAATTCATAATTCAATTCATGATTCATGATTGATGAATTCAATTCATGATTCATGATTCATGATTTATGATTCAATTCATGATTCAATTCATGATTCATGATTCAATTCATAATTCATGATTCAATTCATGATTCATGATTCATGATTCATGATTCAATTCATGATTCATGATTCAATTCATGATTCATAATTAATGATTCATGATTCAATTCATGAGTCATGATTCAATTCATGATTCGAATCCTGATTCAATTCATGATTCATGATTCATGATTCAATTCATGATTCATGATTCATGATTCGATTCATGATTCATGATTCATGATTCATGATTCAATTCATGATTCATGATTCATGATTCAATTCATGATTCATGATTCATGATTCATGATTCATTTCATTATTCTTGATTCATGATTCATGATTCAATTCATGATTCATGATTCATGATTCAATTCATGATTCATGCTTCATGATTCAATTCATGATTCATGATTCATGATTCAATTCATAATTCATGATTCATGATTCATGATTCAATTCATGATTCATGATTCATGATTCATGATTCAATTCATGATTCATGATTCAATTCATGATTCATGATTCATGATTCATGATTCATGATTTGATTCATGATTCATGATTCATGATTAATGATTCAAGATTCATGATTCGATTCATGATTCAATTCATGATTCATGATTCATGATTTGATTCATGATTCATGATTCATGATTCAATTCATTATTCATGATTCATGATTCAATTCATGATTCATGATTCATGATTCAATTCATAATTCATGATTCATGATTCATGATTCAATTCATGATTTATGATTCATGATTCATGATTCATGATTCATGATTTGATTCATGATTCATGATTAATGATTCATGATTCATGATTCGATTCATGATTCATGATTCATGATTCGATTCATGATTCATGATTCATGATTTGATTCATGATTCATGATTAATGATTCATGTTTCATGATTCGATTCATGATTCAATTTATGATTCATGATTCATGATTCAATTCATGATTCATGATTCATGATTCATGATTCAATTCATTATTCATGATTCATGATTCATGATTCAATTCATGATTCAAGATTCATGATTCGATTCATCATTCATGATTCGATTCATGATTCATGATTCAATTCATGATTCATGATTTGATTCATGATTCATGATTCAATTCATGGTTCATGATTCATGATTCAATTTATGATTCATGATTCATGTTTCAATTCATGATTCAATTCATGATTCATGATTCATGATTCAATTTATGATTCATGATTCATGTTTCAATTCATGATTCATGATTCAAGTCATGATTCATGATTCAATTCATGATTCAATTCATGATTCATGATTTATGATTCAATTCATGATTCATGATTCAATTCATGATTCATGATTCAATTCATGATTCATGATTCATGATTCGATTCTTGACTCATGATTCATGATTCATTTCATGACTCATGATTCATAATTCATGATTCATGATTCAATTCATGATTCATGATTCAATTCATGATTCATAATTCATGATTCATGATTCAATTCATGATTCATGATTCAATTCATGATTCGAATCCTGATTCAATTCATGATTCATGATTCATGATTCAATTCATGATTCATGATTCATGATTCAATGCATGATTCATGATTCAATTCATGATTCATGATTCATGATTCAATTCATGATTCATGATTCACGATTCAATTCATGATTCATGATTCATGATTCATGATTCGATTCATGATTCATGATTCATGATTCATGATTCAATTCATGATTCATGATTCATGATTCAATTCATGATTCATGATTCATGATTCAATTCATGATTCATGATTCGTTTCATTATTCTTGATTCATGATTCATGATTCGATTCATTATTCATGATTCAATTCATGATTCATGATTAATGCTTCATGATTCAATTCATGATTTATGATTCATGTTTCAATTCATGATTCATGATTCATGATTCATGATTCAATTCATGATTCATGATTCAATTCATGATTCATGATTCATGATTCAATTCATGATTCATGATTCATGATTCAATTCATGATTCATGATTCAATTCATGATTCATGATTCATGATTCAATTCCTGATTCATGATTCGAGTCCTGATTCAATTTATGATTCATGATTTTATTTTATGATTCATGATTCATGATTAATGATTCATGATTCATGATTCGATTCATGATTCATGATTCATGATTTGATTCATGATTCATGATTAATGATTCATGTTTCATGATTCGATTCATGATTCAATTTATGATTCATGATTCATGATTCAATTCATGATTCATGATTCATGATTCATGATTCAATTCATTATTCATGATTCATGATTCATGATTCAATTCATGATTCAAGATTCATGATTCGATTCATCATTCATGATTCGATTCATGATTCATGATTCAATTCATGATTCATGATTTGATTCATGATTCATGATTCAATTCATGGTTCATGATTCATGATTCAATTTATGATTCATGATTCATGTTTCAATTCATGATTCAATTCATGATTCATGATTCATGATTCAATTTATGATTCATGATTCATGTTTCAATTCATGATTCATGATTCAAGTCATGATTCATGATTCAATTCATGATTCAATTCATGATTCATGATTTATGATTCAATTCATGATTCATGATTCAATTCATGATTCATGATTCAATTCATGATTCATGATTCATGATTCGATTCTTGACTCATGATTCATGATTCATTTCATGACTCATGATTCATAATTCATGATTCATGATTCAATTCATGATTCATGATTCAATTCATGATTCATAATTCATGATTCATGATTCAATTCATGATTCATGATTCAATTCATGATTCGAATCCTGATTCAATTCATGATTCATGATTCATGATTCAATTCATGATTCATGATTCATGATTCAATGCATGATTCATGATTCAATTCATGATTCATGATTCATGATTCAATTCATGATTCATGATTCACGATTCAATTCATGATTCATGATTCATGATTCATGATTCGATTCATGATTCATGATTCATGATTCATGATTCAATTCATGATTCATGATTCATGATTCAATTCATGATTCATGATTCATGATTCAATTCATGATTCATGATTCGTTTCATTATTCTTGATTCATGATTCATGATTCGATTCATTATTCATGATTCAATTCATGATTCATGATTAATGCTTCATGATTCAATTCATGATTTATGATTCATGATTCAATTCATGATTCATGATTCATGATTCATGATTCAATTCATGATTCATGATTCAATTCATGATTCATGATTCATGATTCAATTCATGATTCATGATTCATGATTCAATTCATGATTCATGATTCAATTCATGATTCATGATTCATGATTCAATTCCTGATTCATGATTCGAGTCCTGATTCAATTTATGATTCATGATTTTATTTTATGATTCATGATTCATGATTCATGATTCAATTCATGATTCATGATTCGTTTCATTATTCTTGATTCATGATTCATGATTCGATTCATTATTCATGATTCAATTCATGATTCATGATTAATGCTTCATGATTCAATTAATGATTTATGATTCATGATTCAATTCATGATTCATGATTCATGATTCATGATTCATGATTCAATTCATGATTCATGATTCAATTCATGATTCATGATTCATGATTCAATTCATGATTCATGATTCATGATTCAATTCATGATTCATGATTCAATTCATGATTCATGATTCATGATTCAATTCATGATTCATGATTCATGATTCATGATTCAATTCCTGATTCATGATTCGAGTCCTGATTCAATTTATGATGCATGATTCATGATTCATGATTCATGATTCAATTCATGATTCATGATTCATGATTTATGATTCAATTCATGATTCAATTCATGATTCATGATTCATGATTCAATTCATGATTCATGATTCAATTCATGATTCATGATTCATGATTCAATTCATGATTCATGATTCGATTCATGATTCATGATTAATGATTCGATTCATGATTCATGATTCAATTCATGATTCATGATTCATGAAATATGATTCAATTCATGATTCATGATTCATGATTCAATTCATAATTCAATTCATGATTCATGATTGATGAATTCAATTCATGATTCATGATTCATGATTTATGATTCAATTCATGATTCAATTCATGATTCATGATTCAATTCATAATTCATGATTCAATTCATGATTCATGATTCATGATTCATGATTCAATTCATGATTCATGATTCAATTCATGATTCATAATTAATGATTCATGATTCAATTCATGAGTCATGATTCAATTCATGATTCGAATCCTGATTCAATTCATGATTCATGATTCATGATTCAATTCATGATTCATGATTCATGATTCGATTCATGATTCATGATTCATGATTCAATTCATGATTCATGATTCATGATTCAATTCATGATTCATGATTCATGATTCATGATTCATTTCATTATTCTTGATTCATGATTCATGATTCAATTCATGATTCATGATTCATGATTCAATTCATGATTCATGCTTCATGATTCAATTCATGATTCATGATTCATGATTCAATTCATAATTCATGATTCATGATTCATGATTCAATTCATGATTCATGATTCATGATTCATGATTCAATTCATGATTCATGATTCAATTCATGATTCATGATTCATGATTCATGATTCATGATTTGATTCATGATTCATGATTCATGATTAATGATTCAAGATTCATGATTCGATTCATGATTCAATTCATGATTCATGATTCATGATTTGATTCATGATTCATGATTCATGATTCAATTCATTATTCATGATTCATGATTCAATTCATGATTCATGATTCATGATTCAATTCATAATTCATGATTCATGATTCATGATTCAATTCATGATTTATGATTCATGATTCATGATTCATGATTCATGATTTGATTCATGATTCATGATTAATGATTCATGATTCATGATTCGATTCATGATTCATGATTCATGATTTGATTCATGATTCATGATTAATGATTCATGTTTCATGATTCGATTCATGATTCAATTTATGATTCATGATTCATGATTCAATTCATGATTCATGATTCATGATTCATGATTCAATTCATTATTCATGATTCATGATTCATGATTCAATTCATGATTCAAGATTCATGATTCGATTCATCATTCATGATTCGATTCATGATTCATGATTCAATTCATGATTCATGATTTGATTCATGATTCATGATTCAATTCATGGTTCATGATTCATGATTCAATTTATGATTCATGATTCATGTTTCAATTCATGATTCAATTCATGATTCATGATTCATGATTCAATTTATGATTCATGATTCATGTTTCAATTCATGATTCATGATTCAAGTCATGATTCATGATTCAATTCATGATTCAATTCATGATTCATGATTTATGATTCAATTCATGATTCATGATTCAATTCATGATTCATGATTCAATTCATGATTCATGATTCATGATTCGATTCTTGACTCATGATTCATGATTCATTTCATGACTCATGATTCATGATTCATGATTCATGATTTGATTCATGATTCATGATTCATGATTAATGATTCAAGATTCATGATTCGATTCATGATTCAATTCATGATTCATGATTCATGATTTGATTCATGATTCATGATTCATGATTCAATTCATTATTCATGATTCATGATTCAATTCATGATTCATGATTCATGATTCAATTCATAATTCATGATTCATGATTCATGATTCAATTCATGATTTATGATTCATGATTCATGATTCATGATTCATGATTTGATTCATGATTCATGATTAATGATTCATGATTCATGATTCGATTCATGATTCATGATTCATGATTTGATTCATGATTCATGATTAATGATTCATGTTTCATGATTCGATTCATGATTCAATTTATGATTCATGATTCATGATTCAATTCATGATTCATGATTCATGATTCATGATTCAATTCATTATTCATGATTCATGATTCATGATTCAATTCATGATTCAAGATTCATGATTCGATTCATCATTCATGATTCGATTCATGATTCATGATTCAATTCATGATTCATGATTTGATTCATGATTCATGATTCAATTCATGGTTCATGATTCATGATTCAATTTATGATTCATGATTCATGTTTCAATTCATGATTCAATTCATGATTCATGATTCATGATTCAATTTATGATTCATGATTCATGTTTCAATTCATGATTCATGATTCAAGTCATGATTCATGATTCAATTCATGATTCAATTCATGATTCATGATTTATGATTCAATTCATGATTCATGATTCAATTCATGATTCATGATTCAATTCATGATTCATGATTCATGATTCGATTCTTGACTCATGATTCATGATTCATTTCATGACTCATGATTCATAATTCATGATTCATGATTCAATTCATGATTCATGATTCAATTCATGATTCATAATTCATGATTCATGATTCAATTCATGATTCATGATTCAATTCATGATTCGAATCCTGATTCAATTCATGATTCATGATTCATGATTCAATTCATGATTCATGATTCATGATTCAATGCATGATTCATGATTCAATTCATGATTCATGATTCATGATTCAATTCATGATTCATGATTCACGATTCAATTCATGATTCATGATTCATGATTCATGATTCGATTCATGATTCATGATTCATGATTCATGATTCAATTCATGATTCATGATTCATGATTCAATTCATGATTCATGATTCATGATTCAATTCATGATTCATGATTCGTTTCATTATTCTTGATTCATGATTCATGATTCGATTCATTATTCATGATTCAATTCATGATTCATGATTAATGCTTCATGATTCAATTCATGATTTATGATTCATGTTTCAATTCATGATTCATGATTCATGATTCATGATTCAATTCATGATTCATGATTCAATTCATGATTCATGATTCATGATTCAATTCATGATTCATGATTCATGATTCAATTCATGATTCATGATTCAATTCATGATTCATGATTCATGATTCAATTCCTGATTCATGATTCGAGTCCTGATTCAATTTATGATTCATGATTTTATTTTATGATTCATGATTCATGATTCATGATTCAATTCATGATTCATGATTCATGATTCAATTCATGATTCATGATTCGTTTCATTATTCTTGATTCATGATTCATGATTCGATTCATTATTCATGATTCAATTCATGATTCATGATTAATGCTTCATGATTCAATTAATGATTTATGATTCATGATTCAATTCATGATTCATGATTCATGATTCATGATTCATGATTCAATTCATGATTCATGATTCAATTCATGATTCATGATTCATGATTCAATTCATGATTCATGATTCATGATTCAATTCATGATTCATGATTCAATTCATGATTCATGATTCATGATTCAATTCATGATTCATGATTCATGATTCATGATTCAATTCCTGATTCATGATTCGAGTCCTGATTCAATTTATGATGCATGATTCATGATTCATGATTCATGATTCAATTCATGATTCATGATTCATGATTTATGATTCAATTCATGATTCAATTCATGATTCATGATTCATGATTCAATTCATGATTCATGATTCAATTCATGATTCATGATTCATGATTCAATTCATGATTCATGATTCGATTCATGATTCATGATTAATGATTCGATTCATGATTCATGATTCAATTCATGATTCATGATTCATGAAATATGATTCAATTCATGATTCATGATTCATGATTCAATTCAGGATTCAATTCATGATTCATGAATCATTAATTAATTTATAGTTCATGATTCAATTCATGATTCAATTCATGAATCATGATTCATGAATCATGATTCATGATTCAATTCATAATTCAATTCATGATTCATGATTCATGGTTCAATTTATGATTCATGATTCATGATTCATTTCATGATTCAATTCATGATTCATGATTCGATTCAAGATTCTTGATTCATGATTCGATTCATGATTTATAATTCATGATTCATGATTCAATTCATGATTCATGATTCAATTCATGATTCATGATTCATGATTCATGATTCAATTCATGATTCATGATTCGATTCAAGATTCTTGATTCATGCTTCGATTCATGATTTATAATTCATGATTCATAAATCAATTCATGATTCATGATTCAATTCATGATTCATGATTCAATTCATGATTCGAATCCTGATTCAATTCATGATTCGAATCCTGATTCAATTCATGATTCATGATTCAATTTATGATTCATTATTCAATTCATGATTCATGATTCATGATTCATGATTCAATTCATGATTCATGATTCATAATTCATGATTCAATTCATGTTTCCTGATTCATGATTCAATTCATGATTCATGATTCATGATTCAATTTATGATTCATGATTCGATTCATGATTCTTAAATCATGATACATGATTCAATTCATGATTCATGATTCATGATTCATGATTGATAATACAATTCATGATTCATGATTCATGATTCGATTCATGATTCAATTCATGATTCATAATTCAAGATTCAATTCATGATTTATGATTCATAATTCAATTCATAATTCATGATTCATGATTCATGATTCAATTCATGATTCATGATTCATGATTCATGATTCGTGATTCAATTCATGATTCGAATCCTGATTCAATTCATGATTCGAATCCTGATTCAATTCATGATTCATGATTCGATTTATGATTCATGATTTAATTCATAATTCATAATTCATGATTCATGATTCAATTCATGATTCATGATTCGATTCATGATTCATGATTCATGATTTGATTCATGTTTCCTGATTCATGATTCAATTCATGATTCATGATTCATGATTCAATTCATGATTCAAAAAGTGGAGACAGCGCTGGGATAATCTCAGACCATGACATACATCACAGGTGCGATGTCAGTAAATACAATAATCTCCAAGTCAAACAGCCAAAAAAGAATCTGGAGATTATATACCAATAATTTAATCACATATATAAAAAAAGAGGTAAATGCACATCTCTGTTAACTCTAATTACAATATAAAAATTCCATAATGAGATAACATAACAAGAAATATAAAGTGATAATAAAAACGAGGGAAATACAAATACGGTGTATAATCCTCGGTAAACCTACGAGCTCAATAATTGTAGTTACAATTGCACAAGGTGGATCATCAACACAAAACCAATTATATGGAAAATAAATCATAGGTATCTGCAGATAGGAGACTCCATAGATGTTAAGGGTATGTAAACCACAATCTTACTGTTTTTACAAGAAGTCCTCCGGTATTTATGAGTGAAATGGAATGAGTCCAAGTCGATCTTCACTCTGAGGTTGAGTCTGGGAACTTGTTGTTTTCTCAATCCAAACTTGCCTTAGATGTTGAAAAGGTTGCAGCTTTTTATAAATGTTGGTCGCGGCATGCCCGTTAACTGGCTCCGCTGTAGAGGAATTAATAGAAACAGGTGCGCACCTGAAGTTTGTCCATAGAGATCAGGATAGACGCCGGAGTGTTCTTAATATGTCCTTAGTTAGCGTACTCGCATGAATAGATAGGACTGGGTCACTCCTCGGCTGTTCGGGAATGTAAAATCAGAACAAATGCCTAACAGCATGTGCTGGTAGAATATCAAATGACTATCAGTCAGTGTAAAACAAAAATAGACGCCAGAGTGTTCCTAGTGCGTCCTTAAGTCAGCGTACTCGCATCAACGAATGGGACTGGGTCACTTCTCGGCTAGTCAAATTGTAAACAAGCACAGATAGCTTGCAGCATGTGCTGGTGTAATAACAAATGGCAACGCGTTTCGTCCACCGTGCTGTGGACTTTCTCAAGCCTTAATTCAATTCATGATTCATGATACAATTCATGATTCATGATTCGATTCATGATTCAATTCATGATTCATAATTCATGATTCATGATTCAATTCATGATTCATGATTAATGAGTCATGATTCAATTCATGATTCATAATTTATGATTCATGATTCAATTCATGATTCATAATTCATGATTCATGATTCAATTAATGATTCATGATTCAATTCATGATTCATAATTCATGATTCGATTCATGATTCATGAATCAATTCATGATTCATAATTCATGATTTATGATTCGATTCATGATTCATGATTCATGATTCAATTCATGATTCATGATTCATGATTCAATTCATGATTCATGATTCGTGCTTCAATTCATGATTCATGATTCATGATTCGATTCATGATTCATGATTTATGATTCAATTCATGATTCAAATTATGATTCAATTCATGATTCATTATTCATGATTCATGATTCAATTCATTAATCATGATTCAATTCATTAATCAGTTCATGATTCAATTCATGATTCAATTCATGATTCATTGTTCATGATTCATGATTTAATTCATGATTCATAAATCATGATTCATGATTCAATTCATGATTCATAAATCATGATTCATGATTCAATTCATGATTCAATTCATATTCATGATTCATGATTCATGATTCAATTCATGATTCATAATTCATGATTCATGAATCGATTCATGATTCATAATTCATGATTCAATTTATTATTCATGATTCATGATTTAATTCATGATTCAATTCATGATTCATGATTCAATTCAGGATTCAATTCATGATTCATGATTCAATTCATGATTCATGATTCATGATTCAATTCTTGATTCATGATTCATGATTCAATTCATGATTCATGATTCGATTCATGATTCATGATTCAATTCATGATTCATGATTCATGAATCATGATTTGATTCATGATTCATGATTCAATTCATGATTCATGATTCATGATTCATGATTCATGATTCAATTCATGATTCATGATTTATGATTCATGATTCATGATTCAAGATTCATGATTCATGATTCAATTCATGATTCATGATTCAATTCATGATTCATGATTCATGATTCATGATTCATGATTCAATTCATGATTCGAATCCTGATTCAATTCATGATTCATGATTCATGATTTAATTCATGATTTATGATTCATGATTCATGATTCATGATTCAATTCATGATTCATAATTCATGATTCATGATTCAATTCATGATTGATGATTCAATTCATGATTCGAATCCTGATTCAATTCATGATTCATGATTCATGATTCAATTCATGATTTATGATTCATGATTCATGATTCATGATTCAATTCATGATTCATGATTCATGATTCAATTCATGATTCATGAATCATGATTCAATTCATGATTCAATTCATGATTCATGATTCATGATTCGATTCATGATTCGAGATTCGATTCATGATTCGATTCATGATTCATGATTCATGATTCGATTCATGATTCTTGATTCATGATTCATGATTTGATTCATGATTCTTGATTCATGATTCATGATTCGATTCATGATTCATGATTCATGATTCAATTCATGATTCATGAATCATGATTCATGATTCAATTCATGATTCATGATTCAATTCATGATTCATAATTCATGATTCATGATTCAATTCATGATTCATGATTCAATTCATGATTCATGATTCATGATTCGATTCATGATTCGATTCATGATTCATGATTCATGAATCGATTCATGATTCAATTCATGATTCATGATTCATGATTCATGATTCAATTTATGATTCATGATTCATGATTCATGATTCGATTCATGATTCATGATTCAATTTATGATTCATGATTCATGATTCATGATTCATGATTCATGATTCATGATTCAATACATGATTCATGATTCATGATTCATGATTCATGATTCAATTCATAATTCATGATTCATGATTCATGATTCGATTCATGATTCTTGACTCATGATTCATGATTCGATTCATGATTCATGATTCATGATTCATGATTCGATTCATGATTCTTGACTCATGATTCAATTCATGATTCATGATTTGATTCATGATTCATGATTCATGATTCATGATTCATGATTCATGATTCAATTCATGATTCATGATTTGATTCATGATTCATGATTCCATTAATGATTCATGATTCATGATTCGATTCATGATTCAATTCATGATTCATGATTTGATTCATGATTCATGATTCAATTCATGATTCATGATTCATAATTCATGATTCGATTCATGTTTCCTGATTCATGATTCAATTCATGATTCATGATTCATGATTCAATTTATGATTCATGATTCGATTCATGATTCTTAAATCATGATTCATGATTCAATTCATGATTCATGATTCATGATTCCTGATTCATGATACAATTCATGATTCATGATTCATGATTCGATTCATGATTTATGATTCATGATTCATGATTCATGATTCAATTCATGATTCATGATTCATGATTCAATTCATGATTCATGAATCATGATTCAATTCATGATTCAATTCATGATTCATGATTCATGATTCGATTCATGATTCGAGATTCGATTCATGATTCGATTCATGATTCATGATTCATGATTCATGATTCGATTCATGATTCATGATTCATGATTCAATTCATGATTCATGATTCAATTCATGATTCGAATCCTGATTCAATTCATGATTCATGATTCATGATTCAATTCATGAATCATGATTCATGATTCATGATTCAATTCATGATTCATGATTCATGATTCAATTCATGATTCATGATTCATGATTCGATTCATGATTCGATTCATGATTCATGATTCATGAATCGATTCATGATTCAATTCATGATTCATGATTCATGATTCATGATTCAATTTATGATTCATGATTCATGATTCATGATTCGATTCATGATTCATGATTCAATTTATGATTCATGATTCATGATTCATGATTCATGATTCATGATTCATGATTCAATACATGATTCATGATTCATGATTCATGATTCATGATTCATGATTCAATTCATAATTCATGATTCATGATTCATGATTCATGATTCATGATTCTTGACTCATGATTCATGATTCGATTCATGATTCATGATTCATGATTCATGATTCAATTCATGATTCTTGACTCATGATTCAATTCATGATTCATGATTTGATTCATGATTCATGATTCATGATTCATGATTCATGATTCATGATTCATGATTCAATTCATGATTCATGATTTGATTCATGATTCATGATTCCATTAATGATTCATGATTCATGATTCGATTCATGATTCAATTCATGATTCATGATTTGATTCATGATTCATGATTCAATTCATGATTCATGATTCATAATTCATGATTCGATTCATGTTTCCTGATTCATGATTCAATTCATGATTCATGATTCATGATTCAATTTATGATTCATGATTCGATTCATGATTCTTAAATCATGATTCATGATTCAATTCATGATTCATGATTCATGATTCCTGATTCATGATACAATTCATGATTCATGATTCATGATTCGATTCATGATTCAATTCATGATTCATAATTCAAGATTCAATTCATGATTTATGATTCATGATTCAATTCATAATTCATGATTCATGATTCATAATTCAATTCATGATTCATGATTCATGATTCGTGATTCAATTCATGATTCGAATCCAATTCAATTCATGATTCATGATTCAATTCATGATTCATGATACAATTCATGATTCATGATTCATGATTCGATTCATGATTCAATTCATGATTCATAATTCATGATTCATTATTCAATTCATGATTCAATTCATGACTCATGATTCAATTCATGATTCAATTCATGATACATGATTCATGATTAATGAGTCATGATTCAATTCATGATTCATAATTTATGATTCATGATTCAATTCATGATTCATAATTCATGATTCATGATTCAATTCATGATTCATGATTCAATTCATGATTCATAATTCATGATTCGATTCATGATTCATGATTCAATTCATGATTCATGATTCATGATTCAATTCATTATTCATGATTCAATTCATGATTCATAATTCATGATTCATGATTCAATTCATGATTCATGATTCAAGATTCATGATTCATGATTCAATTCATGATTCATGATTCATTTCATGATTCGAATCCTGATTCAATTAATGATTCATGATTCGATTTATGATTCATGATTTATGATTTAATTCATGATTCATGATTCAATTAATGATTCATGATTCGATTCATGACTCTTGATTCATGATTCAATTCATGATTCATAATTCATGATTCATGATTCAATTCATGATTCAATTCATAATTCATGATTCATGATTCATGATTCAATTCATGATTCATAATTCATGATTCATGAATCAATTCATGATTCATAATTCATAATTCATGATTTATGATTCGATTCATGATTCATGATTCATGATTCAATTCATGATTCATGATTCGTGATTCAATTCATGATTCATGATTCATGATTCGATTCATGATTCATGATTTATGATTCAATTCATGATTCAATTCATGATTCAATTCATGATTTATTATTCATGATTCATGATTCAATTCATGATTCATGATTTATGATTCAATTCATGATTCATGATTCAATTCATTAATCAATTCATGATTCAATTCATGATTCAATTCATGATTCATTGTTCATGATTCATTATTCAATTCATGATTCATAATTCATGATTCATGATTCAATTCATAATTCATAATTCATGATTCATGATTCAATTCATGATTCAATTCATAATTCATGATTCATGATTCATGATTCAATTCATGATTCATAATTCATGATTCATGAATCGATTTATTATTCATGATTCATGATTTAATTCATGATTCATGATTCAATTCAGGATTCAATTCATGATTCATGATCCATGATTCAATTCATGATTCATGATTCATGATTCAATAATGATTCATGATTCGATACATGATTCATGATTCAATTCATGATTCATGATTCATGATTCATGATTCATGATTCAAGATTCATGATTCATGATTCAATTCATGATTCATGATTCAATTCATGATTCGAATCCTGATTCAATTTATGATTCATGATTTGATTTATGATTCATGATTCATGATTCAATTCATGATTCATGATTCATGATTCATGATTCAATTCATGATTAGAATCCGGATTCAATTCATGATTCATGATTCATGATTCAATTCATGATTCATGATTCATGATTCAATTCATGATTCATGATTTCTGATTCAATATCATGATTCAATGATTCATGATTCGATTCATGATTCATGATTCATGATTCGATCATGATTCATTTCATGATTCATGCTTCATGATTCATGATTCAATTCATGATTCGATTCATGATTCATGATTCATGATTCAATTCATGATTCATGAATCATGATATATGATTCAATTCATGATTCATGATTCAATTCATGATTCATGAATCATGATATATGATTCAATTCATGATTCATGATTCAATTCATGATTCATAATTCATGATTCATGATTCAATTCATGATTCATGATTCAATTCATGATTCGAATCCTGATTCAATTCATGATTCATAATTCATGATTCATGATTCAATTCATGATTCATGATTCAATTCATGATTCGAATCCTGATTCAATTCATGATTCATGATTCAATTCATGATTCATGATTCATGATTCATGATTCAATTCATGATTCATGATTCATGATTCAATTAATGATTCATGATTCATGATTCAATTCATGATTCATGATTCATGATTCGATTCATGATTCATGATTCAATTCATGATTCTTGATTCATGATTCGATTTATGATTCATGATTCAATTCATGATTCATGATTCATGATTCA
>NW_027446744.1:0-46122 GCF_038048845.1 Mixophyes fleayi | reverse complement strand
TAGACTTAGAAAGTTGATAATTGTGGGCAATGTTAGAAATGTCATGAGAAACAAGAATTATGTAAAAAGGATTGATGTAAATCATTGTTTACAAGAGAAAGTGAGACAGAATTGCAAAAAAGCGTTGTTTTTGGACGGCAATGAAGAAATGACTATGTTTTGCGATTTCTCCTGCTCAGAAAGACTTAGAAAGTTGATAATTGTGGGTAATGTTAGAAATGTCATGAGAAACAAGAATTATTTAAAACGATTGATGTAAATCATTGTTTCTAAGAGAAAGTGAGACAGGAATGCAAAAAAGCGTTGTTTTTGGACGGCAATGAAGAAATGACTATGTTTTGCGATTTCTCCTGCTCAGAAAGACTTAGAAAGTTGATAATTGTGGGCAATGTTAGAAATGTCATGAGAAACACGAATTATGTAAAAGGATTGATGTAAATCATTGTTTACAAGAGAAAGTGAGACAGAAATGCAAAAAAGCGTTGTTTTTGGACGGCAATGAAGAAATGACTATATTTTGCGATTTCTCCTGCTCAGAAAGACTTAGAAAGTTGATAATTGTGGGCAATGTTAGAAATGTCATGAGAAACAAGAATTATGTAAAACGATTGATGTAAATCATTGTTTCTAAGAGAAAGTGAGACAGGAATGCAAAAAAGCGTTGTTTTTGGACGGCAATGAAGAAATGACTATGTTTTGCGATTTCTCCTGCTCAGAAAGACTTAGAAAGTTGATAATTGTGGGCAATGTTAGAAATGTCATGAGAAACAAGATTATGTAAAACGATTGATGTAAATCATTGTTTCTAAGAGAAAGTGAGACAGGAATGCAAAAAAGCGTTGTTTTTGGACGGCAATGAAGAAATGGCTATGTTTTGCGATTTCTCCTGCTCAGAAAGACTTAGAAAGTTGATAATTGTGGGCAATGTTAGAAATGTCATGAGAAACAAGAATTATCTAAAAAGGATTGATGTAAATCATTGTTTACAAGAGAAAGTGAGACAGAAATGCAAAAAAGCGTTGTTTTTGGACAAGAATGAAGAAATGACTATGTTTTGCGATTTCTCCTGCTCAGAAAGATTTCGAAAGTTGATAATTGTGGGCAATGTTAGAAATGTCATGAGAAACAAGAATTATGTAAAAGGATTGATGTAAATCATTGTTTACAAGAGAAAGTGAGAAAGAAATGCAAAAAAGCGTTGTTTTTGGACGGCAATGAAGAAATGACTATGTTTTGCGATTTCTCCTGCTCAGAAAGACTTAGAAAGTTGATAATTATGGGCAATGTTAGAAATGTCATGAGAAACAAGAATTATGTAAAACGATTGATGTAAATCATTGTTTCTAAGAGAAAGTGAGACAGGAATGCAAAAAAGCGTTGTTTTTGGACGGCAATGAAGAAATGACTATGTTTTGCGATTTCTCCTGCTCAGAAAGACTTAGAAAGTTGATAATTGTGGCAATGTTAGAAATGTCATGAGAAACAAGAATTATCTAAAAACGATTGATGTAATCATTGTTTACAAGAGAAAGTGAGAAAGAAATGCAAAAAAGCGTTGTTTTTGGACGGCAATGAAGAAATGACTATGTTTGCGATTTCTCCTGCTCAGAAAGACTTAGAAAGTTGATAATTGTGGGCAATGTTAGAAATGTCATGAGAAACAAGAATTATGTAAAACGATTGATGTAAATCATTGTTTCTAAGAGAAAGTGAGACAGGAATGCAAAAAAGCGTTGTTTTTGGACGGCAATGAAGAAATGACTATGTTTTGCGATTTCTCCTGCTCAGAAAGACTTAGAAAGTTGATAATTGTGGGCAATGTTAGAAATGTCATGAGAAACAAGAATTATGTAAAAAGGATTGATGTAAGTCATTGTTTACAAGAGAAAGTGAGACAGAAATGCAAAAAAGCGTTGTTTTTGGACGGCAATGAAGAAATGACTATATTTGCGATTTCTCCTGCTCAGAAAGACTTAGAAAGTTGATAATTGTTGGCAATGTTAGAAATGTCATGAGAAACAAGAATTATGTAAAAGGATTGATGTAAATCATTGTTTACAAGAGAAAGTGAGAAAGAAATGCAAAAAAGCGTTGTTTTTGGACGGCAATGAAGAAATGACTATATTTCGCGATTTCTCGTGCTCAGAAAGACTTAGAAAGTTGATAATTGTGGCAATGTTAGAAATGTCATGAGAAACACGAATTATGTAAAAGGATTGATGTAAATCATTGTTTCTAAAAGAAAGTGAGACAGGAATGCAAAAAAGCGTTGTTTTTGGACGGCAATGAAGAAATGACTATGTTTTGCGATTTCTCCTGCTCAGAAAGACTTAGAAAGTTGATAATTGTGGGCAATGTTAGAAATGTCATGAGAAACAAGAATTATCTAAAAACGATTGATGTAAATCATTGTTTACAAGAGAAAGTGAGACAGAAATGCAAAAAAACGTTGTTTTTGGACGGCAATGAAGAAATGACTATGTTTTGCGATTTCTCCTGCTCAGAAAGACTTAGAAAGTTGATAATTGTGGCAATGTTAGAAATGTCATGAGAAACAAGAATTATGTAAAAGGATTGATGTAAATCATTGTTTACAAGAGAAAGTGAGAAAGAAATGCAAAAAAGCGTTGTTTTTGGACGGCAATGAAGAAATGACTATATTCGCGATTTCTCCTGCTCAGAAAGACTTAGAAGTTGATAATTGTGGGCAATGTTAGAAATGTCATGAGAAACACGAATTATGTAAAAGGATTGATGTAAATCATTGTTTCTAAGAGAAAGTGAGACAGGAATGCAAAAAAGCGTTGTTTTTGTACGGCAATGAAGAAATGACTATGTTTTGCAATTTCTCCTGCTCAGAAAGACTTAGAAAGTTGATAATTGTGGGCAATGTTAGAAATGTCATGAGAAACAAGAATTATGTAAAAGGATTGATGTAAATCATTGTTTACAAGAGAAGTGAGAAATAAATGCAAAAAAGCGTTGTTTTGGACGGCAATGAAGAAATGACTATATTTCGCGATTTCTCGTGCTCAGAAAGACTTAGAAAGTTGATAATTGTGGGCAATGTTAGAAATGTCATGAGAAACACGAATTATGTAAAAGGATTGATGTAAATCATTGTTTCTAAGAGAAAGTGAGACAGGAATGCAAAAAAGCGTTGTTTTTGTACGGCAATGAAGAAATGACTATGTTTGCAATTTCTCCTGCTCAGAAAGACTTAGAAAGTTGATAATTGTGGGCAATGTTAGAAATGTCATGAGAAACAAGAATTATGTAAAAGGATTGATGTAAATCATTGTTTACAAGAGAAAGTGAGAAAGAAATGCAAAAAAAGCGTTGTTTTTGGACGGCAATGAAGAAATGACTATATTTTGCGATTTCTCCTGCTCAGAAAGACTTAGAAAGTTGATAATTGTGGGCAATGTTAGAAATGTCATGAGAAACAAGAATTATGTAAAAGGATTGATGTAAATCATTGTTTACAAGAGAAAGTGAGAAAGAAATGCAAAAAAGCGTTGTTTTTGGACGGCAATGAAGAAATGACTATATTTCGCGATTTCTCGTGCTCAGAAAGACTTAGAAAGTTGATAATTGTGGGCAATGTTAGAAATGTCATGAGAAACATGAATTATGTAAAAGGATTGATGTAAATCATTGTTTCTAAAAGAAAGTGAGACAGGAATGCAAAAAAGCGTTGTTTTTGGACGGCAATGAAGAAATGACTATGTTTTGCGATTTCTCCTGCTCAGAAAGACTTAGAAAGTTGATAATTGTGGGCAATGTTAGAAATGTCATGAGAAACAAGAATTATCTAAAAAGGATTGATGTAAATCATTGTTTACAAGAGAAAGTGAGACAGAAATGCAAAAAAGCGTTGTTTTTGGACAAGAATGAAGAAATGACTATGTTTTGCGATTTCTCCTGCTCAGAAAGACTTAGAAAGTTGATAATTGTGGGCAATGTTAGAAATGTCATGAGAAACAAGAATTATGTAAAAGGATTGATGTAAATCATTGTTTACAAGAGAAAGTGAGAAAGAAATGCAAAAAAGCGTTGTTTTTGGACGGCAATGAAGAAATGACTATATTTCGCGATTTCTCCTGCTCAGAAAGACTTAGAAAGTTGATAATTGTGGGCAATGTTAGAAATGTCATGAGAAACACGAATTATGTAAAAGGATTGATGTAAATCATTGTTTCTAAGAGAAAGTGAGACAGGAATGCTGTTGTTTTTGTACGGCAAATGAAGAAATGACTATGTTTTGCAATTTCTCCTGCTCAGAAAGACTTAGAAAGTTGATAATTGTGGGCAATGTTAGAAATGTCATGAGAAACAAGAATTATGTAAAGGATTGATGTAAATCATTGTTTACAAGAGAAAGTGAGAAAGAAATGCAAAAAAGCGTTGTTTTGGACGGCAATGAAGAAATGACTATATTTCGCGATTTCTCGTGCTCAGAAAGACTTAGAAAGTTGATAATTGTGGGCAATGTTAGAAATGTCATGAGAAACACGAATTATGTAAAAGGATTGATGTAAATCATTGTTTCTAAGAGAAAGTGAGACAGGAATGCAAAAAAGCGTTGTTTTTGTACGGCAATGAAGAAATGACTATGTTTTGCAATTTCTCCTGCTCAGAAAGACTTAGAAGTTGATAATTGTGGGCAATGTTAGAAATGTCATGAGAAACAAGAATTATCTAAAAAGGATTGATGTAAATCATTGTTTACAAGAGAAAGTGAGACAGAAATGCAAAAAAGCGTTGTTTTTGGACAAGAATGAAGAAATGACTATGTTTTGCGATTTCTCCTGCTCAGAAAGATTTCGAAAGTTGATAATTGTGGGCAATGTTAGAAATGTCATGAGAAACAAGAATTATGAAAAAGGATTGATGTAAATC
Source organism: Mixophyes fleayi (assembly GCF_038048845.1). Taxonomy (NCBI): domain Eukaryota; kingdom Metazoa; phylum Chordata; class Amphibia; order Anura; family Limnodynastidae; genus Mixophyes; species Mixophyes fleayi. Next base: position 41,220 of record NW_027446744.1, on the reverse strand, counting down.
ATTGTTTACAAGAGAAAGTGAGAAAGAAATGCAAAAAAGCGTTGTTTTTGGACGGCAATGAAGAAATGACTATGTTTTGCGATTTCTCCTGCTCAGAAAGACTTAGAAAGTTGATAATTGTGGGCAATGTTAGAAATGTCATGAGAAACAAGAATTATGTAAAACGATTGATGTAAATCATTGTTTCTAAGAGAAAGTGAGACAGGAATGCAAAAAAGCGTTGTTTTTGGACGGCAATGAAGAAATGGCTATGTTTGCGATTTCTCCTGTCAGAAAGACTTAGAAAAGTTGATAATTGTGGGCAATGTTAGAAATGTCATGAGAAACAAGAATTATCTAAAAAGGATTGATGTAAATCATTGTTTACAAGAGAAAGTGAGACAGAAATGCAAAAAAAGCGTTGTTTTTGGACAAGAATGAAGAAATGACTATGTTTTGCGATTTCTCCTGCTCAGAAAGATTTCGAAAGTTGATAATTGTGGGCAATGTTAGAAATGTCATGAGAAACAAGAATTATGAAAAAGGATTGATGTAAATCATTGTTTACAAGAGAAAGTGAGAAAGAAATGCAAAAAAGCGTTGTTTTTGGACGGCAATGAAGAAATGACTATGTTTTGCGATTTCTCCTGCTCAGAAAGACTTAGAAAGTTGATAATTATGGGCAATGTTAGAAATGTCATGAGAAACAAGAATTATGTAAAACGATTGATGTAAATCATTGTTTCTAAGAGAAAGTGAGACAGGAATGCAAAAAAGCGTTGTTTTTGGACGGCAATGAAGAAATGACTATGTTTTGCGATTTCTCCTTCTCAGAAAGACTTAGAAAGTTGATAATTGTGGGCAATGTTAGAAATGTCATGAGAAACAAGAATTATCTAAAAACGATTGATGTAAATCATTGTTTACAAGAGAAAGTGAGAAAGAAATGCAAAAAAGCGTTGTTTTTGGACGGCAATGAAGAAATGACTATGTTTTGCGATTTCTCCTGCTCAGAAAGACTTAGAAAGTTGATAATTGTGGGCAATGTTAGAAATGTCATGAGAAACAAGAATTATGTAAAACGATTGATGTAAATCATTGTTTCTAAGAGAAAGTGAGACAGGAATGCAAAAAAGCGTTGTTTTTGGACGGCAATGAAGAAATGACTATGTTTTGCGATTTCTCCTGCTCAGAAAGACTTAGAAAGTTGATAATTGTGGGCAATGTTAGAAATGTCATGAGAAACAAGAATTATGTAAAAGGATTGATGTAAGTCATTGTTTACAAGAGAAAGTGAGACAGAAATGCAAAAAGCGTTGTTTTTGGACGGCAATGAAGAAATGACTATATTTTGCGATTTCTCCTGCTCAGAAAGACTTAGAAAGTTGATAATTGTGGGCAATGTTAGAAATGTCATGAGAAACAAGAATTATGTAAAAGGATTGATGTAAATCATTGTTTACAAGAGAAAGTGAGAAAGAAATGCAAAAAAGCGTTGTTTTTGGACGGCAATGAAGAAATGACTATATTTCGCGATTTCTCGTGCTCAGAAAGACTTAGAAAGTTGATAATTGTGGGCAATGTTAGAAATGTCATGAGAAACACGAATTATGTAAAAGGATTGATGTAAATCATTGTTTCTAAAAGAAAGTGAGACAGGAATGCAAAAAAGCGTTGTTTTTGGACGGCAATGAAGAAATGACTTTGTTTTGCGATTTCTCCTGCTCAGAAAGACTTAGAAAGTTGATAATTGTGGGCAATGTTAGAAATGTCATGAGAAACAAGAATTATCTAAAAACGATTGATGTAAATCATTGTTTACAAGAGAAAGTGAGACAGAAATGCAAAAAAGCGTTGTTTTTGGACGGCAATGAAGAAATGACTATGTTTTGCGATTTCTCCTGCTCAGAAAGACTTAGAAAGTTGATAATTGTGGGCAATGTTAGAAATGTCATGAGAAACAAGAATTATGTAAAAGGATTGATGTAAATCATTGTTTACAAGAGAAAGTGAGAAAGAAATGCAAAAAAGCGTTGTTTTTGGACGGCAATGAAGAAATGACTATATTTCGCGATTTCTCCTGCTCAGAAAGACTTAGAAAGTTGATAATTGTGGACAATGTTAGAAATGTCATGAGAAACACGAATTATGTAAAAGGATTGATGTAAATCATTGTTTCTAAGAGAAAGTGAGACAGGAATGCAAAAAAGCGTTGTTTTTGTACGGCAATGAAGAAATGACTATGTTTTGCAATTTCTCCTGCTCAGAAAGACTTAGAAAGTTGATAATTGTGGGCAATGTTAGAAATGTCATGAGAAACAAGAATTATGTAAAAGGATTGATGTAAATCATTGTTTACAAGAGAAAGTGAGAAATAAATGCAAAAAAGCGTTGTTTTTGGACGCAATGAAGAAATGACTATATTTCGCGATTTCTCGTGCTCAGAAAGACTTAGAAAGTTGATAATTGTGGGCAATGTTAGAAATGTCATGAGAAACACGAATTATGTAAAAGGATTGATGTAAATCATTGTTTCTAAGAGAAAGTGAGACAGGAATGCAAAAAAGCGTTGTTTTTGTACGGCAATGAAGAAATGACTATGTTTTGCAATTTCTCCTGCTCAGAAAGACTTAGAAAGTTGATAATTGTGGGCAATGTTAGAAATGTCATGAGAAACAAGAATTATGTAAAAGGATTGATGTAAATCATTGTTTACAAGAGAAAGTGAGAAAGAAATGCAAAAAAGCGTTGTTTTGGACGGCAATGAAGAAATGACTATATTTCGCGATTTCTCGTGCTCAGAAAGACTTAGAAAGTTGATAATTGTGGGCAATGTTAGAAATGTCATGAGAAACACGAATTATGTAAAAGGATTGATGTAAATCATTGTTTCTAAGATAAAGTGAGACAGGAATGCAAAAAAGCGTTGTTTTTGGACGGCAATGAAGAAATGACTATGTTTTGCGATTTCTCCTGCTCAGAAAGATTAAGAAAGTTGATAATTGTGGGCAATGTTAGAAATGTCATGAGAAACAAGAATTATGTAAAACGATTGATGTAAATCATTGTTTCTAAGAGAAAGTGAGACAGGAATGCAAAAAATCGTTTTTTTTGGACGGCAATGAAGAAATGACTATGTTTGCGATTTCTCCTGCTCAGAAAGATTAAGAAAGTTGATAATTGTGGGCAATGTTAGAAATGTCATGAGAAACAAGAATTATGTAAAACGATTGATGTAAATCATTGTTTCTAAGAGAAAGTGAGACAGGAATGCAAAAAAGCGTTTTTTTTGGACGGCAATGAGAAATGACTATGTTTTTGCGATTTCTCCTGCTCAGAAAGGTTAAGAAAGTTGATAATTGTGGGCAATGTTAGAAATGTCATGAGAAACAAGAATTATGTAAAACGATTGATGTAAATCATTGTTTCTAAGAGAAAGTGAGACAGGAATGCAAAAAAGCGGTTTTTTTGGACGGCAATGAAGAAATGACTATGTTTTGCGATTTCTCCTGCTCAGAAAGACTTAGAAAGTTGATAATTGTGGGCAATGTTAGAAATGTCATGAGAAACAAGAATTATGTAAAAAGGATTGATGTAAATCATTGTTTACAAGAGAAAGTGAGACAGAATTGCAAAAAAGCGTTGTTTTTGGACGGCAATGAAGAAATGACTATGTTTTGCGATTTCTCCTGCTCAGAAAGACTTAGAAAGTTGATAATTGTGGGTAATGTTAGAAATGTCATGAGAAACAAGAATTATGTAAAAGGATTGATGTAAATCATTGTTTACAAGAGAAAGTGAGAAAGAAATGCAAAAAAAGCGTTGTTTTTGGACGGCAATGAAGAAATGACTATGTTTTGCGATTTCTCCTGCTCAGAAAGACTTAGAAAGTTGATAATTGTGGGCAATGTTAGAAATGTCATGAGAAACAAGAATTATGTAAAACGATTGATGTAAATCATTGTTTCTAAGAGAAAGTGAGACAGGAATGCAAAAAAAGCGTTGTTTTTGGACGGCAATGAAGAAATGACTATGTTTTGCAATTTCTCCTGCTCAGAAAGACTTAGAAAGTTGATAATTGTGGCAATGTTAGAAATGTCATGAGAAACAAGAATTATGTAAAAGGATTGATGTAAATCATTGTTTACAAGAAAAAGTGAGAAAGAAATGCAAAAAAGCGTTGTTTTTGGACGGCAATGAAGAAATGACTATATTTCGCGATTTCTCGTGCTCAGAAAGACTTAGAAAGTTGATAATTGTGGGCAATGTAAGAAATGTCATGAGAAACACGAATTATGTAAAATGATTGATGTAAATCATTGTTTCTAAGATAAAGTGAGACAGGAATGCAAAAAAGAGTTGTTTTTGGACGGCAATGAAGAAATGACTATGTTTTGCGATTTCTCCTGCTCAGAAAGACTTAGAAAGTTGATAATTGTGGGCAATGTTAGAAATGTCATGAGAAACAAGAATTATGTTAAAAGGATTGATGTAAGTCATTGTTTACAAGAGAAAGTGAGACAGATGCAAAAAAGCGTTGTTTTTGGACGGCAATGAAGAAATGACTATATTTTGCGATTTCTCCTGCTCAGAAAGACTTAGAAAGTTGATAATTGTGGGCAATGTTAGAAATGTCATGAGAAACAAGAATTATGTAAAAGGATTGATGTAAATCATTGTTTACAAGAGAAAGTGAGAAAGAAATGCAAAAAAGCGTTGTTTTTGGACGGCAATGAAGAAATGACTATATTTCGCGATTTCTCGTGCTCAGAAAGACTTAGAAAGTTGATAATTGTGGGCAATGTTAGAAATGTCATGAGAAACACGAATTATGTAAAAGGATTGATGTAAATCATTGTTTCTAAAAGAAAGTGAGACAGGAATGCAAAAAAGCGTTGTTTTTGGACGGCAATGAAGAAATGACTATGTTTTGCGATTTCTCCTGCTCAGAAAGACTTAGAAAGTTGATAATTGTGGGCAATGTTAGAAATGTCATGAGAAACAAGAATTATCTAAAAACGATTGATGTAAATCATTGTTTACAAGAGAAAGTGAGACAGAAATGCAAAAAAGCGTTGTTTTTGGACGGCAATGAAGAAATGACTATGTTTTGCGATTTCTCCTGCTCAGAAAGACTTAGAAAGTTGATAATTGTGGGCAATGTTAGAAATGTCATGAGAAACAAGAATTATGTAAAAGGTTTGATGTAAATCATTGTTTACAAGAGAAAGTGAGAAATAAATGCAAAAAAGCGTTGTTTTTGGACGGCAATGAAGAAATGACTATGTTTTGCGATTTCTCCTGCTCAGAAAGACTTAGAAAGTTGATAATTGTGGGCAATGTTAGAAATGTCATGAGAAACAAGAATTATGTAAAAGGATTGATGTAAATCATTGTTTACAAGAGAAAGTGAGAAATAAATGCAAAAAAGCGTTATTTTTGGACGGCAATGAAGAAATGACTATATTTCGCGATTTCTCGTGCTCAGAAAGACTTAGAAAGTTGATAATTGTGGGCAATGTTAGAAATGTCATGAGAAACACGAATTATGTAAAAGGATTGATGTAAATCATTGTTTCTAAGAGAAAGTGAGACAGGAATGCAAAAAAGCGTTTTTTTTGTACGGCAATGAAGAAATGACTATGTTTTGCAATTTCTCCTGCTCAGAAAGACTTAGAAAGTTGATAATTGTGGGCAATGTTAGAAATGTCATGAGAAACAAGAATTATGTAAAAGGATTGATGTAAATCATTGTTTACAAGAGAAAGTGAGAAAGAAATGCAAAAAAGCGTTGTTTTTGGACGGCAATGAAGAAATGACTATATTTCGCGATTTCTCGTGCTCAGAAAGACTTAGAAAGTTGATAATTGTGGGCAATGTTAGAAATGTCATGAGAAACACGAATTATGTAAAAGGATTGATGTAAATCATTGTTTCTAAGATAAAGTGAGACAGGAATGCAAAAAAGCGTTGTTTTTGGACGGCAATGAAGAAATGACTATGTTTTGCGATTTCTCCTGCTCAGAAAGATTAAGAAAGTTGATAATTGTGGGCAATGTTAGAAATGTCATGAGAAACAAGAATTATGTAAAACGATTGATGTAAATCATTGTTTCTAAGAGAAAGTGAGACAGGAATGCAAAAAAGCGTTGTTTTTGGACGGCAATGAAGAAATGACTATGTTTTGCGATTTCTCCTGCTCAGAAAGACTTAGAAAGTTGATAATTGTGGGCAATGTTAGAAATGTCATGAGAAACAAGAATTATGTAAAAGGATTGATGTAAGTCATTGTTTACAAGAGAAAGTGAGACAGAAATGCAAAAAAGCGTTGTTTTTGGACGGCAATGAAGAAATGACTATATTTTGCGATTTCTCCTGCTCAGAAAGACTTAGAAAGTTGATAATTGTGGGCAATGTTAGAAATGTCATGAGAAACAAGAATTATGTAAAAGGATTGATGTAAATCATTGTTTACAAGAGAAAGTGAGAAAGAAATGCAAAAAAGCGTTGTTTTTGGACGGCAATGAAGAAATGACTATATTTCGCGATTTCTCGTGCTCAGAAAGACTTAGAAAGTTGATAATTGTGGGCAATGTTAGAAATGTCATGAGAAACACGAATTATGTAAAAGGATTGATGTAAATCATTGTTTCTAAAAGAAAGTGAGACAGGAATGCAAAAAAGCGTTGTTTTTGGACGGCAATGAAGAAATGACTTTGTTTTGCGATTTCTCCTGCTCAGAAAGACTTAGAAAGTTGATAATTGTGGGCAATGTTAGAAATGTCATGAGAAACAAGAATTATCTAAAAACGATTGATGTAAATCATTGTTTACAAGAGAAAGTGAGACAGAAATGCAAAAAAGCGTTGTTTTTGGACGGCAATGAAGAAATGACTATGTTTTGCGATTTCTCCTGCTCAGAAAGACTTAGAAAGTTGATAATTGTGGGCAATGTTAGAAATGTCATGAGAAACAAGAATTATGTAAAAGGATTGATGTAAATCATTGTTTACAAGAGAAAGTGAGAAAGAAATGCAAAAAAGCGTTGTTTTTGGACGGCAATGAAGAAATGACTATATTTCGCGATTTCTCCTGCTCAGAAAGACTTAGAAAGTTGATAATTGTGGACAATGTTAGAAATGTCATGAGAAACACGAATTATGTAAAAGGATTGATGTAAATCATTGTTTCTAAGAGAAAGTGAGACAGGAATGCAAAAAAGCGTTGTTTTTGTACGGCAATGAAGAAATGACTATGTTTTGCAATTTCTCCTGCTCAGAAAGACTTAGAAAGTTGATAATTGTGGGCAATGTTAGAAATGTCATGAGAAACAAGAATTATGTAAAAGGATTGATGTAAATCATTGTTTACAAGAGAAAGTGAGAAATAAATGCAAAAAAGCGTTGTTTTTGGACGGCAATGAAGAAATGACTATATTTCGCGATTTCTCGTGCTCAGAAAGACTTAGAAAGTTGATAATTGTGGGCAATGTTAGAAATGTCATGAGAAACACGAATTATGTAAAAGGATTGATGTAAATCATTGTTTCTAAGAGAAAGTGAGACAGGAATGCAAAAAAGCGTTGTTTTTGTACGGCAATGAAGAAATGACTATGTTTTGCAATTTCTCCTGCTCAGAAAGACTTAGAAAGTTGATAATTGTGGGCAATGTTAGAAATGTCATGAGAAACAAGAATTATGTAAAAGGATTGATGTAAATCATTGTTTACAAGAGAAAGTGAGAAAGAAATGCAAAAAAGCGTTGTTTTTGGACGGCAATGAAGAAATGACTATATTTCGCGATTTCTCGTGCTCAGAAAGACTTAGAAAGTTGATAATTGTGGGCAATGTTAGAAATGTCATGAGAAACACGAATTATGTAAAAGGATTGATGTAAATCATTGTTTCTAAGATAAAGTGAGACAGGAATGCAAAAAAGCGTTGTTTTTGGACGGCAATGAAGAAATGACTATGTTTTGCGATTTCTCCTGCTCAGAAAGATTAAGAAAGTTGATAATTGTGGGCAATGTTAGAAATGTCATGAGAAACAAGAATTATGTAAAACGATTGATGTAAATCATTGTTTCTAAGAGAAAGTGAGACAGGAATGCAAAAAATCGTTTTTTTTGGACGGCAATGAAGAAATGACTATGTTTTGCGATTTCTCCTGCTCAGAAAGATTAAGAAAGTTGATAATTGTGGGCAATGTTAGAAATGTCATGAGAAACAAGAATTATGTAAAACGATTGATGTAAATCATTGTTTCTAAGAGAAAGTGAGACAGGAATGCAAAAAAGCGTTTTTTTTGGACGGCAATGAAGAAATGACTATGTTTTGCGATTTCTCCTGCTCAGAAAGATTAAGAAAGTTGATAATTGTGGGCAATGTTAGAAATGTCATGAGAAACAAGAATTATGTAAAACGATTGATGTAAATCATTGTTTCTAAGAGAAAGTGAGACAGGAATGCAAAAAAGCGGTTTTTTTGGACGGCAATGAAGAAATGACTATGTTTTGCGATTTCTCCTGCTCAGAAAGACTTAGAAAGTTGATAATTGTGGGCAATGTTAGAAATGTCATGAGAAACAAGAATTATGTAAAAAGGATTGATGTAAATCATTGTTTACAAGAGAAAGTGAGACAGAATTGCAAAAAAGCGTTGTTTTTGGACGGCAATGAAGAAATGACTATGTTTTGCGATTTCTCCTGCTCAGAAAGACTTAGAAAGTTGATAATTGTGGGTAATGTTAGAAATGTCATGAGAAACAAGAATTATGTAAAAGGATTGATGTAAATCATTGTTTACAAGAGAAAGTGAGAAAGAAATGCAAAAAAGCGTTGTTTTTGGACGGCAATGAAGAAATGACTATGTTTTGCGATTTCTCCTGCTCAGAAAGACTTAGAAAGTTGATAATTGTGGGCAATGTTAGAAATGTCATGAGAAACAAGAATTATGTAAAACGATTGATGTAAATCATTGTTTCTAAGAGAAAGTGAGACAGGAATGCAAAAAAGCGTTGTTTTTGGACGGCAATGAAGAAATGACTATGTTTTGCAATTTCTCCTGCTCAGAAAGACTTAGAAAGTTGATAATTGTGGGCAATGTTAGAAATGTCATGAGAAACAAGAATTATGTAAAAGGATTGATGTAAATCATTGTTTACAAGAAAAAGTGAGAAAGAAATGCAAAAAAGCGTTGTTTTTGGACGGCAATGAAGAAATGACTATATTTCGCGATTTCTCGTGCTCAGAAAGACTTAGAAAGTTGATAATTGTGGGCAATGTAAGAAATGTCATGAGAAACACGAATTATGTAAAATGATTGATGTAAATCATTGTTTCTAAGATAAAGTGAGACAGGAATGCAAAAAAGCGTTGTTTTTGGACGGCAATGAAGAAATGACTATGTTTTGCGATTTCTCCTGCTCAGAAAGACTTAGAAAGTTGATAATTGTGGGCAATGTTAGAAATGTCATGAGAAACAAGAATTATGTAAAAAGGATTGATGTAAGTCATTGTTTACAAGAGAAAGTGAGACAGAAATGCAAAAAAGCGTTGTTTTTGGACGGCAATGAAGAAATGACTATATTTTGCGATTTCTCCTGCTCAGAAAGACTTAGAAAGTTGATAATTGTGGGCAATGTTAGAAATGTCATGAGAAACAAGAATTATGTAAAAGGATTGATGTAAATCATTGTTTACAAGAGAAAGTGAGAAAGAAATGCAAAAAAGCGTTGTTTTTGGACGGCAATGAAGAAATGACTATATTTCGCGATTTCTCGTGCTCAGAAAGACTTAGAAAGTTGATAATTGTGGGCAATGTTAGAAATGTCATGAGAAACACGAATTATGTAAAAGGATTGATGTAAATCATTGTTTCTAAAAGAAAGTGAGACAGGAATGCAAAAAAGCGTTGTTTTTGGACGGCAATGAAGAAATGACTATGTTTTGCGATTTCTCCTGCTCAGAAAGACTTAGAAAGTTGATAATTGTGGGCAATGTTAGAAATGTCATGAGAAACAAGAATTATCTAAAAACGATTGATGTAAATCATTGTTTACAAGAGAAAGTGAGACAGAAATGCAAAAAAGCGTTGTTTTTGGACGGCAATGAAGAAATGACTATGTTTTGCGATTTCTCCTGCTCAGAAAGACTTAGAAAGTTGATAATTGTGGGCAATGTTAGAAATGTCATGAGAAACAAGAATTATGTAAAAGGATTGATGTAAATCATTGTTTACAAGAGAAAGTGAGAAATAAATGCAAAAAAGCGTTGTTTTTGGACGGCAATGAAGAAATGACTATGTTTTGCGATTTCTCCTGCTCAGAAAGACTTAGAAAGTTGATAATTGTGGGCAATGTTAGAAATGTCATGAGAAACAAGAATTATGTAAAAGGATTGATGTAAATCATTGTTTACAAGAGAAAGTGAGAAATAAATGCAAAAAAGCGTTATTTTTGGACGGCAATGAAGAAATGACTATATTTCGCGATTTCTCGTGCTCAGAAAGACTTAGAAAGTTGATAATTGTGGGCAATGTTAGAAATGTCATGAGAAACACGAATTATGTAAAAGGATTGATGTAAATCATTGTTTCTAAGAGAAAGTGAGACAGGAATGCAAAAAAGCGTTTTTTTTGTACGGCAATGAAGAAATGACTATGTTTTGCAATTTCTCCTGCTCAGAAAGACTTAGAAAGTTGATAATTGTGGGCAATGTTAGAAATGTCATGAGAAACAAGAATTATGTAAAAGGATTGATGTAAATCATTGTTTACAAGAGAAAGTGAGAAAGAAATGCAAAAAAGCGTTGTTTTTGGACGGCAATGAAGAAATGACTATATTTCGCGATTTCTCGTGCTCAGAAAGACTTAGAAAGTTGATAATTGTGGGCAATGTTAGAAATGTCATGAGAAACACGAATTATGTAAAAGGATTGATGTAAATCATTGTTTCTAAGATAAAGTGAGACAGGAATGCAAAAAAGCGTTGTTTTTGGACGGCAATGAAGAAATGACTATGTTTTGCGATTTCTCCTGCTCAGAAAGATTAAGAAAGTTGATAATTGTGGGCAATGTTAGAAATGTCATGAGAAACAAGAATTATGTAAAACGATTGATGTAAATCATTGTTTCTAAGAGAAAGTGAGACAGGAATGCAAAAAAGCGTTTTTTTTGGACGGCAATGAAGAAATGACTATGTTTTGCGATTTCTCCTGCTCAGAAAGACTTAGAAAGTTGATAATTGTGGGCAATGTTAGAAATGTCATGAGAAACAAGAATTATGTAAAAAGGATTGATGTAAATCATTGTTTACAAGAGAAAGTGAGACAGGAATGCAAAAAAGCGTTGTTTTTGGACGGCAATGAAGAAATGACTATGTTTTGCGATTTCTCCTGCTCAGAAAGACTTAGAAAGTTGATAATTGTGGGTAATGTTAGAAATGTCATGAGAAACAAGAATTATGTAAAAGGATTGATGTAAATCATTGTTTACAAGAGAAAGTGAGAAAGAAATGCAAAAAAGCGTTGTTTTTGGACGGCAATGAAGAAATGACTATGTTTTGCGATTTCTCCTGCTCAGAAAGACTTAGAAAGTTGATAATTGTGGGCAATGTTAGAAATGTCATGAGAAACAAGAATTATGTAAAACGATTGATGTAAATCATTGTTTCTAATAGAAAGTGAGACAGGAATGCAAAAAAGCGTTGTTTTTGGACGGCAATGAAGAAATGACTATGTTTTGCGATTTCTCCTGCTCAGAAAGACTTAGAAAGTTGATAATTGTGGGCAATGTTAGAAATGTCATGAGAAACACGAATTATGTAAAAGGTTGATGTAAATCATTGTTTCTAAGAGAAAGTGAGACAGGAATGCAAAAAAGCGTTGTTTTTGGACGGCAATGAAGAAATGACTATGTTTTGCAATTTCTCCTGCTCAGAAAGACTTAGAAAGTTGATAATTGTGGGCAATGTTAGAAATGTCATGAGAAAAAAGAATTATGTAAAAGGATTGATGTAAATCATTGTTTACAAGAGAAAGTGAGAAAGAAATGCAAAAAAGCGTTGTTTTTGGACGGCAATGAAGAAATGACTATATTTCGCGATTTCTCGTGCTCAGAAAGACTTAGAAAGTTGATAATTGTGGGCAATGTTAGAAATGTCATGAGAAACACGAATTATGTAAAAGGATTGATGTAAATCATTGTTTCTAAGATAAAGTGAGACAGGAATGCAAAAAAGCGTTGTTTTTGGACGGCAATGAAGAAATGACTATGTTTTGCGATTTCTCCTGCTCAGAAAGATTAAGAAAGTTGATAATTGTGGGCAATGTTAGAAATGTCATGAGAAACAAGAATTATGTAAAACGATTGATGTAAATCATTGTTTCTAAGAGAAAGTGAGACAGGAATGCAAAAAAGCGTTTTTTTTGGACGGCAATGAAGAAATGACTATGTTTTGCGATTTCTCCTGCTCAGAAAGACTTAGAAAGTTGATAATTGTGGGCAATGTTAGAAATGTCATGAGAAACAAGAATTATGTAAAAAGGATTGATGTAAATCATTGTTTACAAGAGAAAGTTAGACAGGAATGCAAAAAAGCGTTGTTTTTGGACGGCAATGAAGAAATGACTATGTTTTGCGATTTCTCCTGCTCAGAAAGACTTAGAAAGTTGATAATTGTGGGTAATGTTAGAAATGTCATGAGAAACAAGAATTATGTAAAAGGATTGATGTAAATCATTGTTTACAAGAGAAAGTGAGAAAGAAATGCAAAAAAGCGTTGTTTTTGGACGGCAATGAAGAAATGACTATGTTTTGCGATTTCTCCTGCTCAGAAAGACTTAGAAAGTTGATAATTGTGGGCAATGTTAGAAATGTCATGAGAAACAAGAATTATGTAAAACGATTGATGTAAATCATTGTTTCTAAGAGAAAGTGAGACAGGAATGCAAAAAAGCGTTGTTTTTGGACGGCAATGAAGAAATGACTATGTTTTGCGATTTCTCCTGCTCAGAAAGACTTAGAAAGTTGATAATTGTGGGCAATGTTAGAAATGTCATGAGAAACATGAATTATGTAAAAGGTTGATGTAAATCATTGTTTCTAAGAGAAAGTGAGACAGGAATGCAAAAAAGCGTTGTTTTTGGACGGCAATGAAGAAATGACTATGTTTTGCAATTTCTCCTGCTCAGAAAGACTTAGAAAGTTGATAATTGTGGGCAATGTTAGAAATGTCATGAGAAACAAGAATTATGTAAAAGGATTGATGTAAATCATTGTTTACAAGAGAAAGTGAGAAAGAAATGCAAAAAAGCGTTGTTTTTGGACAGCAATGAAGAAATGACTATATTTCGCGATTTCTCGTGCTCAGAAAGACTTAGAAAGTTGATAATTGTGGGCAATGTTAGAAATGTCATGAGAAACACGAATTATGTAAAAGGATTGATGTAAATCATTGTTTCTAAGAGAAAGTGAGACAGGAATGCAAAAAAGCGTTGTTTTTGGACGGCAATGAAGAAATGACTATGTTTTGCAATTTCTCCTGCTCAGAAAGACTTAGAAAGTTGATAATTGTGGGCAATGTTAGAAATGTCATGAGAAACAAGAATTATGTAAAAGGATTGATGTAAATCATTGTTTACAAGAAAAAGTGAGAAAGAAATGCAAAAAAGCATTGTTTTTGGACGGCAATGAAGAAATGACTATATTTCGCGATTTCTCGTGCTCAGAAAGACTTAGAAAGTTGATAATTGTGGGCAATGTTAGAAATGTCATGAGAAACACGAATTATGTAAAAGGATTGATGTAAATCATTGTTTCTAAGATAAAGTGAGACAGGAATGCAAAAAAGCGTTGTTTTTGGACGGCAATGAAGAAATGACTATGTTTTGCGATTTCTCCTGCTCAGAAAGACTTAGAAAGTTGATAATTGTGGGCAATGTTAGAAATGTCATGAGAAACAAGAATTATGTAAAAGGATTGATGTAAATCATTGTTTACAAGAGAAAGTGAGAAAGAGATGCAAAAAAGCGTTGTTTTTGGACGGCAATGAAGAAATGACTATGTTTTGCGATTTCTCCTGCTCAGAAAGACTTAGAAAGTTGATAATTGTGGGCAATGTTAGAAATGTCATGAGAAACAAGAATTATGTAAAAGGATTGATGTAAATCATTGTTTCTAAGAGAAAGTGAGACAGGAATGCAAAAAAGCGTTGTTTTTGGACGGCAATGAAGAAATGACTATGTTTTGCGATTTCTCCTGCTCAGAAAGACTTAGAAAGTTGATAATTGTGGGCAATGTTAGAAATGTCATGAGAAACAAGAATTATGTAAAACGATTGATGTAAATCATTGTTTCTAAGAGAAAGTGAGACAGGAATGCAAAAAAGCGTTTTTTTTCGACGGCAATGAAGAAATGACTATGTTTTGCGATTTCTCCTGCTCAGAAAGACTTAGAAAGTTGATAATTGTGGGCAATGTTAGAAATGTCATGAGAAACAAGAATTATGTAAAAAGGATTGATGTAAATCATTGTTTACAAGCGAAAGTGAGACAGAAATGCAAAAAAGCGTTGTTTTTGGATGGCAATGAAGAAATGACTATGTTTTGCGATTTCTCCTGCTCAGAAAGACTTAAAAAAGTTGATAATTGTGGGTAATGTTAGAAATGTCATGAGAAACAAGAATTATGTAAAAGGATTGATGTAAATCATTGTTTACAAGAGAAAGTGAGAAAGAAATGCAAAAAAGCGTTGTTTTTGGACGGCAATGAAGAAATGACTATGTTTTGCGATTTCTCCTGCTCAGAAAGACTTAGAAAGTTGATAATTGTGGGCAATGTTAGAAATGTCATGAGAAACAAGAATTATGTAAAAGGATTGATGTAAATCATTGTTTACAAGAGAAAGTGAGAAAGAAATGCAAAAAAGCGTTGTTTTTGGACAAGAATGAAGAAATGACTATGTTTTGCGATTTCTCCTGCTCAGAAAGACTTAGAAAGTTGATAATTGTGGGCAATGTTAGAAATGTCATGAGAAACAAGAATTATGTAAAAGGATTGATGTAAATCATTGTTTACAAGAGAAAGTGAGAAAGAAATGCAAAAAAGCGTTGTTTTTGGACGGCAATGAAGAAATGACTATGTTTTGCGATTTCTCCTGCTCAGAAAGACTTAGAAAGTTGATAATTGTGGGCAATGTTAGAAATGTCATGAGAAACACGAATTATGTAAAAGGATTGATGTAAATCATTGTTTCTAAGAGAAAGTGAGACAGGAATGCAAAAAAGCGTTGTTTTTGTACGGCAATGAAGAAATGACTATGTTTTGCAATTTCTCCTGCTCAGAAAGACTTAGAAAGTTGATAATTGTGGGCAATGTTAGAAATGTCATGAGAAACAAGAATTATGTAAAAGGATTGATGTAAATCATTGTTTACAAGAGAAAGTGAGAAATAAATGCAAAAAATCGTTGTTTTTGGACGGCAATGAAGAAATGACTATATTTCGTGATTTCTCGTGCTCAGAAAGACTTAGAAAGTTGATAATTGTGGGCAATGTTAGAAATGTCATGAGAAACACGAATTATGTAAAAGGATTGATGTAAATCATTGTTTCTAAGAGAAAGTGAGACAGGAATGCAAAAAAGCGTTGTTTTTGTACGGCAATGAAGAAATGACTATGTTTTGCAATTTCTCCTGCTCAGAAAGACTTAGAAAGTTGATAATTGTGGGCAATGTTAGAAATGTCATGAGAAACAAGAATTATGTAAAAGGATTGATGTAAATCATTGTTTACAAGAGAAAGTGAGAAAGAAATGCAAAAAAGCGTTGTTTTTGGACGGCAATGAAGAAATGACTATATTTCGCGATTTCTCGTGCTCAGAAAGACTTAGAAAGTTGATAATTGTGGGCAATGTTAGAAATGTCATGAGAAACAAGAATTATCTAAAAAGGATTGATGTAAATCATTGTTTCTAAGATAAAGTGAGACAGGAATGCAAAAAAGCGTTGTTTTTGGACGGCAATGAAGAAATGACTATGTTTTGCGATTTCTCCTGCTCAGAAAGATTAAGAAAGTTGATAATTGTGGGCAATGTTAGAAATGTCATGAGAAACAAGAATTATGTAAAACGATTGATGTAAATCATTGTTTCTAAGAGAAAGTGAGACAGGAATGCAAAAAAGCGTTTTTTTTGGACGGCAATGAAGAAATGACTATGTTTTGCGATTTCTCCTGCTCAGAAAGACTTAGAAAGTTGATAATTGTGGGCAATGTTAGAAATGTCATGAGAAACAAGAATTATGTAAAAAGGATTGATGTAAATCATTGTTTACAAGAGAAAGTGAGACAGAATTGCAAAAAAGCGTTGTTTTTGGACGGCAATGAAGAAATGACTATGTTTTGCGATTTCTCCTGCTCAGAAAGACTTAGAAAGTTGATAATTGTGGGTAATGTTAGAAATGTCATGAGAAACAAGAATTATGTAAAAGGATTGATGTAAATCATTGTTTACAAGAGAAAGTGAGAAAGAAATGCAAAAAAGCGTTGTTTTTGGACGGCAATGAAGAAATGACTATGTTTTGCGATTTCTCCTGCTCAGAAAGACTTAGAAAGTTGATAATTGTGGGCAATGTTAGAAATGTCATGAGAAACAAGAATTATGTAAAAGGATTGATGTAAATCATTGTTTCTAAGTGAAAGTGAGACAGGAATGCAAAAAAGCGTTGTTTTTGGACGGCAATGAAGAAATGACTATGTTTTGCGATTTCTCCTGCTCAGAAAGACTTAGAAAGTTGATAATTGTGGGCAATGTTAGAAATGTCATGAGAAACACGAATTATGTAAAAGGTTGATGTAAATCATTGTTTCTAAGAGAAAGTGAGACAGGAATGCAAAAAAGCGTTGTTTTTGGACGGCAATGAAGAAATGACTATGTTTTGCAATTTCTCCTGCTCAGAAAGACTTAGAAAGTTGATAATTGTGGGCAATGTTAGAAATGTCATGAGAAACAAGAATTATGTAAAAGGATTGATGTAAATCATTGTTTACAAGAGAAAGTGAGAAAGAAATGCAAAAAAGCGTTGTTTTTGGACAGCAATGAAGAAATGACTATATTTCGCGATTTCTCGTGCTCAGAAAGACTTAGAAAGTTGATAATTGTGGGCAATGTTAGAAATGTCATGAGAAACACGAATTATGTAAAAGGATTGATGTAAATCATTGTTTCTAAGAGAAAGTGAGACAGGAATGCAAAAAAGCGTTGTTTTTGTACGGCAATGAAGAAATGACTATGTTTTGCAATTTCTCCTGCTCAGAAAGACTTAGAAAGTTGATAATTGTGGGCAATGTTAGAAATGTCATGAGAAACAAGAATTATGTAAAAGGATTGATGTAAATCATTGTTTACAAGAAAAAGTGAGAAAGAAATGCAAAAAAGCGTTGTTTTTGGACGGCAATGAAGAAATGACTATATTTCGCGATTTCTCGTGCTCAGAAAGACTTAGAAAGTTGATAATTGTGGGCAATGTTAGAAATGTCATGAGAAACACGAATTATGTAAAAGGATTGATGTAAATCATTGTTTCTAAGATAAAGTGAGACAGGAATGCAAAAAAGCGTTGTTTTTGGACGGCAATGAAGAAATGACTATGTTTTGCGATTTCTCCTGCTCAGAAAGACTTAGAAAGTTGATAATTGTGGGCAATGTTAGAAATGTCATGAGAAACAAGAATTATGTAAAAGGATTGATGTAAATCATTGTTTACAAGAGAAAGTGAGAAAGAAATGCAAAAAAGCGTTGTTTTTGGACAGCAATGAAGAAATGACTATATTTCGCGATTTCTCGTGCTCAGAAAGACTTAGAAAGTTGATAATTGTGGGCAATGTTAGAAATGTCATGAGAAACACGAATTATGTAAAAGGATTGATGTAAATCATTGTTTCTAAGAGAAAGTGAGACAGGAATGCAAAAAAGCGTTGTTTTTGGACGGCAATGAAGAAATGACTGTTTTGCGATTTCTCCTGCTCAGAAAGACTTAGAAAGTTGATAATTGTGGGCAATGTTAGAAATGTCATGAGAAACAAGAATTATGTAAAAAGGATTGATGTAAATCATTGTTTACAAGAGAAAGTGAGACAGAAATGCAAAAAAGCGTTGTTTTTGGACGGCAATGAAGAAATGACTATGTTTTGCGATTTCTCCTGCTCAGAAAGACTTAGAAAGTTGATAATTGTGGGCAATGTTAGAAATGTCATGAGAAACAAGAATTATGTAAAAGGATTGATGTAAATCATTGTTTACAAGAGAAAGTGAGAAAGAAATGCAAAAAAGCGTTGTTTTTGGACGGCAATGAAGAAATGACTATATTTCGCGATTTCTCGTGCTCAGAAAGACTTAGAAGGTTGATAATTGTGGGCAATGTTAGAAATGTCATGAGAAACACGAATTATGTAA
Source organism: Mixophyes fleayi (assembly GCF_038048845.1). NCBI lineage: Eukaryota > Metazoa > Chordata > Amphibia > Anura > Limnodynastidae > Mixophyes > Mixophyes fleayi. The sequence continues at coordinate 22,793 of NW_027446744.1, read as the reverse complement.
AAGGATTGATGTAAATCATTGTTTCTAAAAGAAAGTGAGACAGGAATGCAAAAAAGCGTTGTTTTTGGACGGCAATGAAGAAATGACTATGTTTTGCGATTTCTCCTGCTCAGAAAGAAGTAGAAAGTTGATAATTGTGGGCAATGTTAGAAATGTCATGAGAAACAAGAATTATGTAAAAGGATAGATGTAAATCATTGTTTACAAGAAAAAGTGAGAAAGAAATGCAAAAAAGCGTTGTTTTTGGACGGCAATGAAGAAATGACTATATTTCGCGATTTCTCGTGCTCAGAAAGACTTAGAAAGTTGATAATTGTGGGCAATGTTAGAAATGTCATGAGAAACACGAATTATGTAAAAGGATTGATGTAAATCATTGTTTCTAAGATAAAGTGAGACAGGAATGCAAAAAAGCGTTGTTTTTGGACGGCAATGAAGAAATGACTATGTTTTGCGATTTCTCCTGCTCAGAAAGACTTAGAAAGTTGATAATTGTGGGCAATGTTAGAAATGTCATGAGAAACAAGAATTATGTAAAAGGATTGATGTAAATCATTGTTTACAAGAGAAAGTGAGAAAGAGATGCAAAAAAGCGTTGTTTTTGGACGGCAATGAAGAAATGACTATGTTTTGCGATTTCTCCTGCTCAGAAAGACTTAGAAAGTTGATAATTGTGGGCAATGTTAGAAATGTCATGAGAAACAAGAATTATGTAAAAGGATTGATGTAAATCATTGTTTCTAAGAGAAAGTGAGAAAGAAATGCAAAAAAGCATTGTTTTTGGACGGCAATGAAGAAATGACTATGTTTTGCGATTTCTCCTGCTCAGAAAGACTTAGAAAGTTGATAATTGTGGGCAATGTTAGAAATGTCATGAGAAACAAGAATTATGTAAAACGATTGATGTAAATCATTGTTTCTAAGAGAAAGTGAGACAGGAATGCAAAAAAGCGTTGTTTTTGGACGGCAATGAAGAAATGACTATGTTTTGCGATTTCTCCTGCTCAGAAAGACTTAGAAAGTTGATAATTGTGGGCAATGTTAGAAATGTCATGAGAAACACGAATTATGTAAAAGGTTGATGTAAATCATTGTTTCTAAGAGAAAGTGAGACAGGAATGCAAAAAAGCGTTGTTTTTGGACGGCAATGAAGAAATGACTATGTTTTGCAATTTCTCCTGCTCAGAAAGACTTAGAAAGTTGATAATTGTGGGCAATGTTAGAAATGTCATGAGAAACAAGATTTATGTAAAAGGATTGATGTAAATCATTGTTTACAAGAGAAAGTGAGAAAGAAATGCAAAAAAGCGTTGTTTTTGGACGGCAATGAAGAAATGACTATATTTCGCGATTTCTCGTGCTCAGAAAGACTTAGAAAGTTGATAATTGTGGGCAATGTTAGAAATGTCATGAGAAACACGAATTATGTAAAAGGATTGATGTAAATCATTGTTTCTAAGAGAAAGTGAGACAGGAATGCAAAAAAGCGTTGTTTTTGGACGGCAATGAAGAAATGACTATGTTTTGCGATTTCTCCTGCTCAGAAAGACTTAGAAAGTTGATAATTGTGGGCAATGTTAGAAATGTCATGAGAAACAAGAATTATGTAAAAGGATTGATGTAAATCATTGTTTCTAAGAGAAAGTGAGACAGGAATGCAAAAAAGCGTTGTTTTTGGACGGCAATGAAGAAATGACTATGTTTTGCGATTTCTCCTGCTCAGAAAGACTTAGAAAGTTGATAATTGTGGGCAATGTTAGAAATGTCATGAGAAACAAGAATTATGTAAAAGGATTGATGTAAATCATTGTTTAAAAGAGAAAGTGAGAAATAAATGCAAAAAAGCGTTGTTTTTGGACGGCAATGAAGAAATGACTATATTTCGCGATTTCTCGTGCTCAGAAAGACTTAGAAAGTTGATAATTGTGGGCAATGTTAGAAATGTCATGAGAAACACGAATTATGTAAAAGGATTGATGTAAATCATTGTTTCTAAAAGAAATTGAGACAGGAATGCAAAAAAGCGTTGTTTTTGGACGGCAATGAAGAAATGACTATGTTTTGCGATTTCTCCTGCTCAGAAAGACTTAGAAAGTTGATAATTGTGGGCAATGTTAGAAATGTCATGAGAAACAAGAATTATGTAAAAGGATTGATGTAAATCATTGTTTACAAGAGAAAGTGAGACAGGAATGCAAAAAAGCGTTGTTTTTGGACGGCAATGAAGAAATGACTATGTTTTGCGATTTCTCCTGCTCAGAAAGACTTAGAAAGTTGATAATTGTGGGCAATGTTAGAAATGTCATGAGAAACAAGAATTATGTAAAACGATTGATGTAAATCATTGTTTCTAAGAGAAAGTGAGACAGGAATGCAAAAAAGCGTTGTTTTTGGACGGCAATGAAGAAATGACTATGTTTTGCGATTTCTCCTGCTCAGAAAGACTTAGAAAGTTGATAATTGTGGGCAATGTTAGAAATGTCATGAGAAACAAGAATTATGTAAAAAGGATTGATGTAAATCATTGTTTACAAGAGAAAGTGAGACAGAAATGCAAAAAAGCGTTGTTTTTGGACGGCAATGAAGAAAAGACTATGTTTTGCGATTTCTCCTGCTCAGAAAGACTTAGAAAGTTGATAATTGTGGGCAATGTTAGAAATGTCATGAGAAACAAGAATTATGTAAAAGGATTGATGTAAATCATTGTTTCTAAGAGAAAGTGAGACAGGAATGCAAAAAAGCGTTGTTTTTGGACGGCAATGAAGAAATGACTATGTTTTGCGATTTCTCCTGCTCAGAAAGACTTAGAAAGTTGATAATTGTGGGCAATGTTAGAAATGTCATGAGAAACAAGAATTATGTAAAAGGATTGATGTAAATCATTGTTTACAAGAGAAAGTGAGAAAGAAATGCAAAAAAGCGTTGTTTTTGGACGGCAATGAAGAAATGACTATATTTCGCGATTTTTCGTGCTCAGAAAGACTTAGAAAGTTGATAATTGTGGGCAATGTTAGAAATGTCATGAGAAACACGAATTATGTAAAAGGATTGATGTAAATCATTGTTTCTAAAAGAAAGTGAGACAGGAATGCAAAAAAGCGTTGTTTTTGGACGGCAATGAAGAAATGACTATGTTTTGCGATTTCTCCTGCTCAGAAAGACTTAGAAAGTTGATAATTGTGGGCAATGTTAGAAATGTCATGAGAAACAAGAATTATGTAAAAGGATTGATGTAAATCATTGTTTACAAGAGAAAGTGAGACAGGAATGCAAAAAAGCGTTGTTTTTGGACGGCAATGAAGAAATGACTATGTTTTGCGATTTCTCCTGCTCAGAAAGACTTAGAAAGTTGATAATTGTGGGCAATGTTAGAAATGTCATGAGAAACAAGAATTATGTAAAACGATTGATGTAAATCATTGTTTCTAAGAGAAAGTGAGACAGGAATGCAAAAAAGCGTTGTTTTTGGACGGCAATGAAGAAATGACTATGTTTTGCGATTTCTCCTGCTCAGAAAGACTTAGAAAGTTGATAATTGTGGGCAATGTTAGAAATGTCATGAGAAACAAGAATTATGTAAAAAGGATTGATGTAAATCATTGTTTACAAGAGAAAGTGAGACAGAAATGCAAAAAAGCGTTGTTTTTGGACGGCAATGAAGAAATGACTATGTTTTGCGATTTCTCCTGCTCAGAAAGACTTAGAAAGTTGATAATTGTGGGCAATGTTAGAAATGTCATGAGAAACAAGAATTATGTAAAAGGATTGATGTAAATCATTGTTTACAAGAGAAAGTGAGAAAGAAATGCAAAAAAGCGTTGTTTTTGGACGGCAATGAAGAAATGACTATATTTCACGATTTCTCCTGCTCAGAAAGACTTAGAAAGTTGATAATTGTGGGCAATGTTAGAAATGTCATGAGAAACAAGAATTATGTAAAAGGATTGATGTAAATCATTGTTTCTAAGAGAAAGTGAGACAGGAATGCAAAAAAGCGTTGTTTTTGGGCGGCAATGAAGAAATGACTATGTTTTGCGATTTCTCCTGCTCAGAAAGACTTAGAAAGTTGATAATTGTGGGCAATGTTAGAAATGTCATGAGAAACAAGAATTATGTAAAAGGATTGATGTAAATCATTGTTTCTAAGAGAAAGTGAGACAGGAATGCAAAAAAGCGTTGTTTTTGGACGGCAATGAAGAAATGACTATGTTTTGCGATTTCTCCTGCTCAGAAAGACTTAGAAAGTTGATAATTGTGGGCAATGTTAGAAATGTCATGAGAAACAAGAATTATGTAAAAGGATTGATGTAAATCATTGTTTACAAGAGAAAGTGAGACAGAATTGCAAAAAAGCGTTGTTTTTGGACGGCAATGAAGAAATGACTATGTTTTGCGATTTCTCCTGCTCAGAAAGACTTAGAAAGTTGATAATTGTGGGTAATGTTAGAAATGTCATGAGAAACAAGAATTATGTAAAAGGATTGATGAAAATCATTGTTTACAAGAGAAAGTGAGAAAGAAATGCAAAAAAGCGTTGTTTTTGGACGGCAATGAAGAAATGACTATGTTTTGCGATTTCTCCTGCTCAGAAAGACTTAGAAAGTTGATAATTGTGGGCAATGTTAGAAATGTCATGAGAAACAAGAATTATGTAAAAGGATTGATGTAAATCATTGTTTCTAAGAGAAAGTGAGACAGGAATGCAAAAAAGCGTTGTTTTTGGACGGCAATGAAGAAATGACTATGTTTTGCGATTTCTCCTGCTCAGAAAGACTTAGAAAGTTGATAATTGTGGGCAATGTTAGAAATGTCATGAGAAACACGAATTATGTAAAAGGTTGATGTAAATCATTGTTTCTAAGAGAAAGTGAGACAGGAATGCAAAAAAGCGTTGTTTTTGGACGGCAATGAAGAAATGACTATGTTTTGCAATTTCTCCTGCTCAGAAAGACTTAGAAAGTTGATAATTGTGGGCAATGTTAGAAATGTCATGAGAAACAAGAATTATGTAAAAGGATTGATGTAAATCATTGTTTACAAGAGAAAGTGAGAAAGAAATGCAAAAAAGCGTTGTTTTTGGACAGCAATGAAGAAATGACTATATTTCGCGATTTCTCGTGCTCAGAAAGACTTAGAAAGTTGATAATTGTGGGCAATGTTAGAAATGTCATGAGAAACACGAATTATGTAAAAGGATTGATGTAAATCATTGTTTCTAAGAGAAAGTGAGACAGGAATGCAAAAAAGCGTTGTTTTTGTACGGCAATGAAGAAATGACTATGTTTTGCAATTTCTCCTGCTCAGAAAGACTTAGAAAGTTGATAATTGTGGGCAATGTTAGAAATGTCATGAGAAACAAGAATTATGTAAAAGGAATGATGTAAATCATTGTTTCTAAGAGAAAGTGAGACAGGAATGCAAAAAAGCGTTGTTTTTGGACGGCAATGAAGAAATGACTATGTTTTGCGATTTCTCCTGCTCAGAAAGACTTAGAAAGTTGATAATTGTGGGCAATGTTAGAAATGTCATGAGAAACAAGAATTATGTAAAAGGATTGATGTAAATCATTGTTTAAAAGAGAAAGTGAGAAATAAATGCAAAAAAGCGTTGTTTTTGGACGGCAATGAAGAAATGACTATATTTCGCGATTTCTCGTGCTCAGAAAGACTTAGAAAGTTGATAATTGTGGGCAATGTTAGAAATGTCATGAGAAACACGAATTATGTAAAAGGATTGATGTAAATCATTGTTTCTAAAAGAAAGTGAGACAGGAATGCAAAAAAGCGTTGTTTTTGGACGGCAATGAAGAAATGACTATGTTTTGCGATTTCTCCTGCTCAGAAAGACTTAGAAAGCTGATAATTGTGGGCAATGTTAGAAATGTCATGAGAAACAAGAATTATGTAAAAGGATTGATGTAAATCATTGTTTACAAGAGAAAGTGAGACAGGAATGCAAAAAAGCGTTGTTTTTGGACGGCAATGAAGAAATGACTATGTTTTGCGATTTCTCCTGCTCAGAAAGACTTAGAAAGTTGATAATTGTGGGCAATGTTAGAAATGTCATGAGAAACAAGAATTATGTAAAACGATTGATGTAAATCATTGTTTCTAAGAGAAAGTGAGACAGGAATGCAAAAAAGCGTTGTTTTTGGACGGCAATGAAGAAATGACTATGTTTTGCGATTTCTCCTGCTCAGAAAGACTTAGAAAGTTGATAATTGTGGGCAATGTTAGAAATGTAATGAGAAACAAGAATTATGTAAAACGATTGATGTAAATCATTGTTTCTAAGAGAAAGTGAGACAGGAATGCAAAAAAGCGTTGTTTTTGGACGGCAATGAAGAAATGACTATGTTTTGCGATTTCTCCTGCTCAGAAAGACTTAGAAAGTTGATAATTGTGGGCAATGTTAGAAATGTCATGAGAAACAAGAATTATGTAAAAAGGATTGATGTAAATCATTGTTTACAAGAGAAAGTGAGACAGAAATGCAAAAAAGCGTTGTTTTTGGACGGCAATGAAGAAAAGACTATGTTTTGCGATTTCTCCTGCTCAGAAAGACTTAGAAAGTTGATAATTGTGGGCATTGTTAGAAATGTCATGAGAAACAAGAATTATGTAAAAGGATTGATGTAAATCATTGTTTCTAAGAGAAAGTGAGACAGGAATGCAAAAATGCGTTGTTTTTGGACGGCAATGAAGAAATGACTATGTTTTGCGATTTCTCCTGCTCAGAAAGACTTAGAAAGTTGATAATTGTGGGCAATGTTAGAAATGTCATGAGAAACAAGAATTATGTAAAAGGATTGATGTAAATCATTGTTTACAAGAGAAAGTGAGAAAGAAATGCAAAAAAGCGTTGTTTTTGGACGGCAATGAAGAAATGACTATATTTCGTGATTTTTCGTGCTCAGAAAGACTTAGAAAGTTGATAATTGTGGGCAATGTTAGAAATGTCATGAGAAACACGAATTATGTAAAAGGATTGATGTAAATCATTGTTTCTAAAAGAAAGTGAGACAGGAATGCAAAAAAGCGTTGTTTTTGGACGGCAATGAAGAAATGACTATGTTTTGCGATTTCTCCTGCTCAGAAAGACTTAGAAAGTTGATAATTGTGGGCAATGTTAGAAATGTCATGAGAAACAAGAATTATGTAAAAGGATTGATGTAAATCATTGTTTACAAGAGAAAGTGAGACAGGAATGCAAAAAAGCGTTGTTTTTGGACGGCAATGAAGAAATGACTATGTTTTGCGATTTCTCCTGCTCAGAAAGACTTAGAAAGTTGATAATTGTGGGCAATGTTAGAAATGTCATGAGAAACAAGAATTATGTAAAACGATTGATGTAAATCATTGTTTCTAAGAGAAAGTGAGACAGGAATGCAAAAAAGCGTTGTTTTTGGACGGCAATGAAGAAATGACTATGTTTTGCGATTTCTCCTGCTCAGAAAGACTTAGAAAGTTGATAATTGTGGGCAATGTTAGAAATGTCATGAGAAACAAGAATTATGTAAAAGGATTGATGTAAATCATTGTTTACAAGAGAAAGTGAGACAGGAATGCAAAAAAGCATTGTTTTTGGACGGCAATGAAGAAATGACTATGTTTTGCGATTTCTCCTGCTCAGAAAGACTTAGAAAGTTGATAATTGTGGGCAATGTTAGAAATGTCATGAGAAACAAGAATTATGTAAAAAGGATTGATGTAAATCATTGTTTACAAGAGAAAGTGAGACAGAAATGCAAAAAAGCGTTGTTTTTGGACGGCAATGAAGAAATGACTATGTTTTGCGATTTCTCCTGCTCAGAAAGACTTAGAAAGTTGATAATTGTGGGCAATGTTAGAAATGTCATGAGAAACAAGAATTATGTAAAAGGATTGATGTAAATCATTGTTTACAAGAGAAAGTGAGAAAGAAATGCAAAAAAGCGTTGTTTTTGGACGGCAATGAAGAAATGACTATATTTCACGATTTCTCCTGCTCAGAAAGACTTAGAAAGTTGATAATTGTGGGCAATGTTAGAAATGTCATGAGAAACACGAATTATGTAAAAGGATTGATGTAAATCATTGTTTCTAAGAGAAAGTGAGACAGGAATGCAAAAAAGCGTTGTTTTGTACGGCAATGAAGAAATGACTATGTTTTGCAATTTCTCCTGCTCAGAAAGACTTAGAAAGTTGATAATTGTGGGCAATGTTAGAAATGTCATGAGAAACAAGAATTATGTAAAAGGATTGATGTAAATCATTGTTTACAAGAGAAAGTGAGAAAGAAATGCAAAAAAGCGTTGTTTTTGGACGGCAATGAAGAAATGACTATATTTCGCGATTTCTCCTGCTCAGAAAGACTTAGAAAGTTGATAATTGTGGGCAATGTTAGAAATGTCATGAGAAACACGAATTATGTAAAAGGATTGATGTAAATCATTGTTTCTAAGAGAAAGTGAGACAGGAATGCAAAAAAGCGTTGTTTTTGGGCGGCAATGAAGAAATGACTATGTTTTGCGATTTCTCCTGCTCAGAAAGACTTAGAAAGTTGATAATTGTGGGCAATGTTAGAAATGTCATGAGAAACAAGAATTATGTAAAAGGATTGATGTAAATCATTGTTTCTAAGAGAAAGTGAGACAGGAATGCAAAAAAGCGTTGTTTTTGGACGGCAATGAAGAAATGACTATGTTTTGCGATTTCTCCTGCTCAGAAAGACTTAGAAAGTTGATAATTGTGGGCAATGTTAGAAATGTCATGAGAAACAAGAATTATGTAAAAGGATTGATGTAAATCATTGTTTACAAGAGAAAGTGAGAAAGAAATGCAAAAAAGCGTTGTTTTTGGACGGCAATGAAGAAATGACTATGTTTTGCGATTTCTCCTGCTCAGAAAGACTTAGAAAGTTGATAATTGTGGGCAATGTTAGAAATGTCATGAGAAACAAGAATTATGTAAAAGGATTGATGTAAATCATTGTTTACAAGAGAAAGTGAGACAGAATTGCAAAAAAGCGTTGTTTTTGGACGGCAATGAAGAAATGACTATGTTTTGCGATTTCTCCTGCTCAGAAAGACTTAGAAAGTTGATAATTGTGGGTAATGTTAGAAATGTCATGAGAAACAAGAATTATGTAAAAGGATTGATGTAAATCATTGTTTACAAGAGAAAGTGAGAAAGAAATGCAAAAAAGCGTTGTTTTTGGACGGCAATGAAGAAATGACTATGTTTTGCGATTTCTCCTGCTCAGAAAGACTTAGAAAGTTGATAATTGTGGGCAATGTTAGAAATGTCATGAGAAACAAGAATTATGTAAAAGGATTGATGTAAATCATTGTTTCTAAGAGAAAGTGAGACAGGAATGCAAAAAAGCTTTGTTTTTGGACGGCAATGAAGAAATGACTATGTTTTGCGATTTCTCCTGCTCAGAAAGACTTAGAAAGTTGATAATTGTGGGCAATGTTAGAAATGTCATGAGAAACACGAATTATGTAAAAGGTTGATGTAAATCATTGTTTCTAAGAGAAAGTGAGACAGGAATGCAAAAAAGCGTTGTTTTTGGACGGCAATGAAGAAATGACTATGTTTTGCAATTTCTCCTGCTCAGAAAGACTTAGAAAGTTGATAATTGTGGGCAATGTTAGAAATGTCATGAGAAACAAGAATTATGTAAAAGGATTGATGTAAATCATTGTTTACAAGAGAAAGTGAGAAAGAAATGCAAAAAAGCGTTGTTTTTGGACAGCAATGAAGAAATGACTATATTTCGCGATTTCTCGTGCTCAGAAAGACTTAGAAAGTTGATAATTGTGGGCAATGTTAGAAATGTCATGAGAAACACGAATTATGTAAAAGGATTGATGTAAATCATTGTTTCTAAGAGAAAGTGAGACAGGAATGCAAAAAAGCGTTGTTTTTGTACGGCAATGAAGAAATGACTATGTTTTGCAATTTCTCCTGCTCAGAAAGACTTAGAAAGTTGATAATTGTGGGCAATGTTAGAAATGTCATGAGAAACAAGAATTATGTAAAAGGATTGATGTAAATCATTGTTTCTAAGAGAAAGTGAGACAGGAATGCAAAAAAGCGTTGTTTTTGGACGGCAATGAAGAAATGACTATGTTTTGCGATTTCTCCTGCTCAGAAAGACTTAGAAAGTTGATAATTGTGGGCAATGTTAGAAATGTCATGAGAAACAAGAATTATGTAAAAGGATTGATGTAAATCATTGTTTAAAAGAGAAAGTGAGAAATAAATGCAAAAAAGCGTTGTTTTTGGACGGCAATGAAGAAATGACTATATTTCGCGATTTCTCGTGCTCAGAAAGACTTAGAAAGTTGATAATTGTGGGCAATGTTAGAAATGTCATGAGAAACACGAATTATGTAAAAGGATTGATGTAAATCATTGTTTCTAAAAGAAAGTGAGACAGGAATGCAAAAAAGCGTTGTTTTTGGACGGCAATGAAGAAATGACTATGTTTTGCGATTTCTCCTGCTCAGAAAGACTTAGAAAGCTGATAATTGTGGGCAATGTTAGAAATGTCATGAGAAACAAGAATTATGTAAAAGGATTGATGTAAATCATTGTTTACAAGAGAAAGTGAGACAGGAATGCAAAAAAGCGTTGTTTTTGGACGGCAATGAAGAAATGACTATGTTTTGCGATTTCTCCTGCTCAGAAAGACTTAGAAAGTTGATAATTGTGGGCAATGTTAGAAATGTCATGAGAAACAAGAATTATGTAAAACGATTGATGTAAATCATTGTTTCTAAGAGAAAGTGAGACAGGAATGCAAAAAAGCGTTGTTTTTGGACGGCAATGAAGAAATGACTATGTTTTGCGATTTCTCCTGCTCAGAAAGACTTAGAAAGTTGATAATTGTGGGCAATGTTAGAAATGTCATGAGAAACAAGAATTATGTAAAAAGGATTGATGTAAATCATTGTTTACAAGAGAAAGTGAGACAGAAATGCAAAAAAGCGTTGTTTTTGGACGGCAATGAAGAAAAGACTATGTTTTGCGATTTCTCCTGCTCAGAAAGACTTAGAAAGTTGATAATTGTGGGCAATGTTAGAAATGTCATGAGAAACAAGAATTATGTAAAAGGATTGATGTAAATCATTGTTTCTAAGAGAAAGTGAGACAGGAATGCAAAAAAGCGTTGTTTTTGGACGGCAATGAAGAAATGACTATGTTTTGCGATTTCTCCTGCTCAGAAAGACTTAGAAAGTTGATAATTGTGGGCAATGTTAGAAATGTCATGAGAAACAAGAATTATGTAAAAGGATTGATGTAAATCATTGTTTACAAGAGAAAGTGAGAAAGAAATGCAAAAAAGCGTTGTTTTTGGACGGCAATGAAGAAATGACTATATTTCGCGATTTTTCGTGCTCAGAAAGACTTAGAAAGTTGATAATTGTGGGCAATGTTAGAAATGTCATGAGAAACACGAATTATGTAAAAGGATTGATGTAAATCATTGTTTCTAAAAGAAAGTGAGACAGGAATGCAAAAAAGCGTTGTTTTTGGACGGCAATGAAGAAATGACTATGTTTTGCGATTTCTCCTGCTCAGAAAGACTTAGAAAGTTGATAATTGTGGGCAATGTTAGAAATGTCATGAGAAACAAGAATTATGTAAAAGGATTGATGTAAATCATTGTTTACAAGAGAAAGTGAGACAGGAATGCAAAAAAGCGTTGTTTTTGGACGGCAATGAAGAAATGTCTATGTTTTGCGATTTCTCCTGCTCAGAAAGACTTAGAAAGTTGATAATTGTGGGCAATGTTAGAAATGTCATGAGAAACAAGAATTATGTAAAACGATTGATGTAAATCATTGTTTCTAAGAGAAAGTGAGACAGGAATGCAAAAAAGCGTTGTTTTTGGACGGCAATGAAGAAATGACTATGTTTTGCGATTTCTCCTGCTCAGAAAGACTTAGAAAGTTGATAATTGTGGGCAATGTTAGAAATGTCATGAGAAACAAGAATTATGTAAAAGGATTCATGTAAATCATTGTTTACAAGAGAAAGTGAGACAGGAATGCAAAAAAGCATTGTTTTTGGACGGCAATGAAGAAATGACTATGTTTTGCGATTTCTCCTGCTCAGAAAGACTTAGAAAGTTGATAATTGTGGGCAATGTTAGAAATGTCATGAGAAACAAGAATTATGTAAAAAGGATTGATGTAAATCATTGTTTACAAGAGAAAGTGAGACAGAAATGCAAAAAAGCGTTGTTTTTGGACGGCAATGAAGAAATGACTATGTTTTGCGATTTCTCCTGCTCAGAAAGACTTAGAAAGTTGATAATTGTGGGCAATGTTAGAAATGTCATGAGAAACAAGAATTATGTAAAAGGATTGATGTAAATCATTGTTTACAAGAGAAAGTGAGAAAGAAATGCAAAAAAGCGTTGTTTTTGGACGGCAATGAAGAAATGACTATATTTCACGATTTCTCCTGCTCAGAAAGACTTAGAAAGTTGATAATTGTGGGCAATGTTAGAAATGTCATGAGAAACACGAATTATGTAAAAGGATTGATGTAAATCATTGTTTCTAAGAGAAAGTGAGACAGGAATGCAAAAAAGCGTTGTTTTGTACGGCAATGAAGAAATGACTATGTTTTGCAATTTCTCCTGCTCAGAAAGACTTAGAAAGTTGATAATTGTGGGCAATGTTAGAAATGTCATGAGAAACAAGAATTATGTAAAAGGATTGATGTAAATCATTGTTTACAAGAGAAAGTGAGAAAGAAATGCAAAAAAGCGTTGTTTTTGGACGGCAATGAAGAAATGACTATATTTCGCCATTTCTCCTGCTCAGAAAGACTTAGAAAGTTGATAATTGTGGGCAATGTTAGAAATGTCATGAGAAACACGAATTATGTAAAAGGATTGATGTAAATCATTGTTTCTAAGAGAAAGTGAGACAGGAATGCAAAAAAGCGTTGTTTTTGGGCGGCAATGAAGAAATGACTATGTTTTGCGATTTCTCCTGCTCAGAAAGACTTAGAAAGTTGATAATTGTGGGCAATGTTAGAAATGTCATGAGAAACAAGAATTATGTAAAAGGATTGATGTAAATCATTGTTTCTAAGAGAAAGTGAGACAGGAATGCAAAAAAGCGTTGTTTTTGGACGGCAATGAAGAAATGACTATGTTTTGCGATTTCTCCTGCTCAGAAAGACTTAGAAAGTTGATAATTGTGGGCAATGTTAGAAATGTCATGAGAAACAAGAATTATGTAAAAGGATTGATGTAAATCATTGTTTACAAGAGAAAGTGAGAAAGAAATGCAAAAAAGCGTTGTTTTTGGACGGCAATGAAGAAATGACTATGTTTTGCGATTTCTCCTGCTCAGAAAGACTTAGAAAGTTGATAATTGTGGGCAATGTTAGAAATGTCATGAGAAACAAGAATTATGTAAAAGGATTGATGTAAATCATTGTTTACAAGAGAAAGTGAGACAGGAATGCAAAAAAGCGTTGTTTTTGGACTTCAATGAAGAAATGACTATGTTTTGCGATTTCTCCTGCTCAGAAAGACTTAGAAAGTTGATAATTGTGGGCAATGTTAGAAATGTCATGAGAAACAAGAATTATGTAAAACGATTGATGTAAATCATTGTTTCTAAGAGAAAGTGAGACAGGAATGCAAAAAAGCGTTGTTTTTGGACGGCAATGAAGAAATGACTATGTTTTGCGATTTCTCCTGCTCAGTGTTACGAGCCGCGGCAGTGCCCAGCCGCCGCGACCCACTCACCCGCGTCCCGGCCGTCGCCATGGCGACCGGGACGTCATTTCCGGCCATAACCCGGCCGTTGCCGGGGCAACCAGCAGACGCTTCAGAGCTGCGTCCCGGCAATAGGAGGAAGCCGGGCGCAGCGATTCTACAGCCTGTGGGCTAATTAATAGGGGCAGATCATAGGAGGCAATTACAGGCATTAGCCTGCAACTGTGCAGGCCAGGGACAAGCCCTGATTGGCTCTATTAGTGACTGCTCTATTAACCTGCAGGAGTGTGTTCAACCTGTGATTGGTTCAGCTGGGTATTTAAGGCAATGAGGTCTGCTGCCTCATTGCCGGTTATAGCTTCTGTGCTTCAGTCTGCTGACCTGCTTGTTCCAGTTCCTGTATCCTGTATCTACGTTTGACTTCCCGTGTATGACCCTTGGCTTCGTATTGGACTTCGCTTGTGTTTCCTGTGACCCTGATCCTTGGCTTGTTTACCCGTTCTGCTACTTTGCCTGTGACCTCTGACCTCAGCTTGTTCATCATTACTGTTACCTGCTGCCGGCCTTTGACCTCTGCGTGGACCTGACTCTTCTTGCCTGGGTTCTCCCCAGCCGGTACACACTTCACGACCCTCTGTCAGTCTGCAGCCCAGTCTGTCCCCACCATCAGGGGCTCCAGTGAACACCTGACTGGCAGAGTAGACTCCGGGTTGTGTTGTGCCGGCTGGAGGGGTTCCTAACATTATAACCGGCCCAGTCACGGAGACAAGATTAGGATGGATGCAAGTGGATCCACACCGTCTCCGGCACAAACCCTAGCAGGCCATGTTGAGTCTTTGTATCAGATGATGCAGGGATTGGCTGAGCGTATGTCTGTTCAAGAAGAAGCCACAAAAGCTTCACAATCTCCTCCAGATCCCATCTGTGAGCCCAAAATGAATTTACCGGATCGGTTCTCCGGAAATAGAACCTTGTTTCGGAACTTCAGGGAGAGCTGCAAGCTCTATTTTCGGATGAGACCCCGCTCCTCCGGTTCAGAGCAGCAACGAGTTGGGATTATTATTTCCCTTCTACAGGGTGACCCCCAGTCTTGGGCGTTTTCTTTGCCACAGACCAGTCCGGCCATGCAGTCCGTAGACTCCTTCTTTGAGGCATTGGGTTTACTGTACGATGACCCGGATCGAGTGGCCTCCGCGGAAGCTCACCTACGGTCCTTGAAACAAGGCAGACGGTCGGCAGAAGAATACTGCGCGGAATTCCGTAGATGGTCACCTGACAGTGGATGGAACGACCCTGCCTTACGTAGTCAGTTCCGTGTCGGCTTATCTGAACAGATTAAAGATTCGCTAGTGCAATACCCGTCTCCTAGCTCTCTGGAGGATCTGATGCACCTCTCCATTAAAATTGACAGGAGATATAAAGAGCGGAAAACTGAAAAGGAAACGTCATCACCTCCATCCGCCTTCGTTCCTATCTCCCAGGATGGTGAGGAACCAATGCAATTGGGAGCATACCGTCTTTCCTCTGAGGAGAGAGACAGGAGACGGTCACAAGGCTTATGTCTATATTGTGGCGCAAGAGGCCACTTCTCCCGTTCTTGCCCAAACAAGTCGGGAAACGAGCATGCCTAAGGAACGAGGGGAGAGTTCACTTAGGTCTACAAATTGTCTCCCAGAAAAATGCACTATTGGTCCCTGCACAGCTCACGTTCAGTGCTCGTTCTACGAAACTATCAGCCTTCATTGACAGTGGAGCTGCTGGCAACTTCCTTGACATCGAGTTTGCCCGCTCTGCTGGGATTCCGCGGATTAAACTCCAATCTGCCATTACGGTATGTGGCTTAGATGGTAGTCCGTTGCCAGGAGGCAAGATTACTTGGGAGACCCCACCACTACAGTTGAACGTTGGCGCTCTCCATTCGGAATCCATAGTCTTACGTCTTATCGAATGTCCATCGGTTCCTTTAATTCTGGGCCACCCTTGGCTATCCTGCCATAACCCCGTCATGGATTGGGCAAAAGGAGAAATCATCCAGTGGAGCCCCCATTGTACACAGTCTTGCTTGACACTACCTCTACGTATTATTCAGTCTATTCCGGAGCAGCTCCCTTCTCAGTATCATGACTACTGGGATGTTTTCTCCAAAAAGGCTGCTGAAACACTACCACCGCACCGCAATTTCGACTGTGCCATTGAGCTCATTCCGGGCTCTAAATTACCCAAGGGACGCTTGTATCCTCTCTCCGGTCCAGAGACCAAATCCATGCAGGAGTATATTGACGAAAACTTGGAGAAGGGCTTCATCAGGCCATCCAAGTCCCCAGTAGGAGCAGGGTGTTTCTTTGTACCCAAGAAGGACGGTGGACTCAGACCCTGTATCGACTATCGAGGGCTGAACCTTATTACGGTTAAGAACACCTACCCCCTTCCCCTCATCTCCGTTCTTTTTGATCAATTAAGAGGAGCCACTATCTTCACAAAAATTGATCTTCGTGGAGCCTATAATCTCATACGTATTAGAGCAGGTGATGAGTGGAAGACGGCGTTCAACACGCTCTCGGGCCATTACGAATACCTGGTCATGCCGTTTGGCCTGAGTAATGCTCCTGCCGTATTTCAGGATTTGATTAATGAGGTGTTACGTGAGTTCCTGGGACACTTTGTTGTTGTTTACCTTGATGACATCCTCATATATTCAAAATCGTTGTCTGCGCACCAGGGTCATGTCAGACAAATCCTACAGAAATTACGGGAACATCACCTCTACGCGAAACTCGAGAAATGCGAGTTCGAGGTCCAGAAGGTATCCTTCCTCGGTTATCTAATCTCCTCAGAAGGTTTCTCCATGGACCCAACCAAGGTCCAAGCAATTCTGGATTGGATTCAACCGAATAACCTCAAGGCGGTCCAGAGATTCCTGGGATTCGCCAATTACTACAGGAGGTTTATTGGCGGCTTTGCTGATATCGTGGCTCCTATTGTCACCTTGACCCGCAAAGGAGGTGATCCAACTGTTTGGTCACAACAGGCAATAAATGCATTCAAAACCCTGAAGAAAGCTTTTGTGTCTGCTCAGGTTCTCAGACATCCGGATCTTAGGGTACCGTTTGTTCTTGAGGTAGATGCTTCTGACGTCGGTGCTGGGGCTGTCTTGTCACAAAAGGACCCCCAGACCCACCGCTTACATCCATGTGCCTTTTTTTCCCGTCAGTTCTCATCAGCGGAAACCAACTATGACGTGGGAAACCGAGAATTGCTGGCAATTAAATGGGCCTTTGAGGAATGGCGACACTGGTTGGAAGGCGCTGCACACCAGATCTCCGTTATAACGGATCATAAGAACTTACAGTATATACAGTCAGCCAAACGTCTGAACCCCCGACAGGCTCGGTGGTCGCTGTTCTTCACTCGGTTCAACTTTATTATCACCTATCGTCCTGGTTCCAAAAATATTCAAGCGGACGCCCTGTCTAGAAGTTTCCTGGCACATCATGCTCCGGTCACCTGCTCAGAGCCTATTGTTCCTGTGTCTATGATTCATGCCGCATTAACTCAAGATTTGAGCTGTACCTTACAAAGGTTCCAGAGGTTGGCTCCTGATAACACTCCGGCAGGATGTTTGTTTGTCCCAGTTCATCTAAGGAAGACAGTCCTTGCTGAGGCACACAACAGTCGGACTGCTGGGCATCCTGGAGTCTACAAAACACTGGAAATCCTTTCCCGTACTGTATGGTGGCCGTCTCTGTCTGCTGACGTCAAGAGTCACGTCCGGTCCTGTGAAGTTTGTGCCAGGAACAAAGTTCCCAGGACTCGCCCGGTAGGTCAGTTAGTTCCGTTGGCCGCCCCTGGTAAACCCTGGACCCATCTGTCCATGGACTTTATAGTCGATCTGCCACCCTCTGCGGGACACAATACCATTTGGGTCGTGGTAGACCGGTTCAGCAAGATGGCACATTTCATTCCACTCACTAGGCTGCCTACTGCTCGAGATTTGGCAGTTTTGTTCATTCAACACATTTTCCGCCTCCATGGACTCCCTACAGACATCGTCTCCGATCGGGGTTCCCAGTTCATAGCGCAGTTCTGGAGATCATTCTGTACCCTCCTGGGAATCAAGGTCAGTTTATCATCTGCATACCACCCTCAGTCAAATGGGCAGACTGAAAGGGTTAACCAGTCCTTGGAGAAGTTCTTGCGATGCTACATATCAGAGTTCCATGACAACTGGTCCTCCTTGTTGCCCTGGGCAGAATTTGCCTGTAACAACTCCTGTCACTCATCCACGAAAACCTCTCCGTTCTTTTGCAATTATGGTTTCCACCCCAGATCTAACTCTTTGTATTCACTCCAGTCCGTTGGTATCCAGGAGATCCGTTCCACTGCCAGGGATCTCAGAGTTGTCTGGAAGAAAGTACATTCATCTTTAAAACATGCCTCACTTATTGCAAAAAAAATTTCGGACCGACACCGTACCCCCTGCTCCCTTAAGGTTGGCCAGAAAGTCTGGCTGTCTACAAAAAATATCAGGCTCAGACAACCTTGCAAGAAATTGGGCCCTAAGTTCATCGGGCCGTTTCTTATCATCAAGCAGGTGAACTCCGTCGCATTTAGGTTAAAAATTCCAGGCTCGTTAAGAATTCCAAACACCTTTCATTGTTCTCTATTGAAGCCAGTGCTTTATCCTGGTCAAGACCAGTCTTCAAGTGTGCCTGGGAGAGGTCCCAGTGGGCCACAAAAATTTGTGATTCAAAAGGTCCTTGATTCTAAAAAAGTTCAAGGACAGGTGCATTTCCTTGTACAATGGAGGAATCGCGGATTAGAAGAGCGATCTTGGGTTCCGCGGAGACAACTCCATGCCCCAAAGAAACTGAAGGAGTTCTTCAAAAAATTCCCTAGGAAACCAGGATGTCGGGGTCCCTCGACCCCTCCTCAAGGGGGGGGTACTGTTACGAGCCGCGGCAGTGCCCAGCCGCCGCGACTCACTCACCCGCGTCCCGGCCGTCGCCATGGCGACCGGGACGTCATTTCCGGCCATAACCCGGCCGTAGCCGGGGCAACCAGCAGACGCTTCAGAGCTGCGTCCCGGCAATAGGAGGAAGCCGGGCGCAGTGATTCTACAGCCTGTGGGCTAATTAATAGGGGCAGATCATAGGAGGCAATTACAGGCATTAGCCTGCAACTGTGCAGGCCAGGGACAAGCCCTGATTGGCTCTATTAGTGACTGCTCTATTAACCTGCAGGAGTGTGTTCAACCTGTGATTGGTTCAGCTGGGTATTTAAGGCAATGAGGTCTGCTGCCTCATTGCCGGTTATAGCTTCTGTGCTTCAGTCTGCTGACCTGCTTGTTCCAGTTCCTGTATCCTGTATCTACGTTTGACTTCCCGTGTATGACCCTTGGCTTCGTATTGGACTTCGCTTGTGTTTCCTGTGACCCTGATCCTTGGCTTGTTTACCCGTTCTGCTACTTTGCCTGTGACCTCTGACCTCAGCTTGTTCATCATTACTGTTACCTGCTGCCGGCCTTTGACCTCTGCGTGGACCTGACTCTTCTTGCCTGGGTTCTCCCCAGCCGGTACACACTTCACGACCCTCTGTCAGTCTGCAGCCCAGTCTGTCCCCACCATCAGGGGCTCCAGTGAACACCTGACTGGCAGAGTAGACTCCGGGTTGTGTTGTGCCGGCTGGAGGGGTTCCTAACACTCAGAAAGACTTAGAAAGTTGATAATTGTGGGCAATGTTAGAAATGTCATGAGAAACAAGAATTATGTAAAAGGATTGATGTAAATCATTGTTTACAAGAGAAAGTGAGACAGAAATGCAAAAAAGCGTTGTTTTTGGACGGCAATGAAGAAATGACTATATTTCGCGATTTCTCGTGCTCAGAAAGACATAGAAAGTTGATAATTTGGGCGCAATGTTAGAAATGTCATGAGAAACAAGAATTATGTAAAAGGATTGATGTAAATCATTGTTTCTAAGAGAAAGTGAGACAGGAATGCAAAAAAGCGTTGTTTTTGGACGGCAATGAAGAAATGACTATGTTTTGCGATTTCTCCTGCTCAGAAAGACTTAGAAAGTTGATAATTGTGGGCAATGTTAGAAATGTCATGAGAAACAAGAATTATGTAAAAGGATTGATGTAAATCATTGTTTACAAGAGAAAGTGAGACAGAAATGCAAAAAAGCGTTGTTTTTGGACGGCAATGAAGAAATGACTATATTTTGCGATTTCTCGTGCTCAGAAAGACTTAGAAAGTTGATAATTGTGGGCAATGTTAGAAATGTCATGAGAAACAAGAATTATGTAAAAAGGATTGATGTAAATCATTGTTTACAAGAGAAAGTGAGACAGAAATGCAAAAAAGCGTTGTTTTTGGACGGCAATGAAGAAATGACTATGTTTTGCGATTTCTCCTGCTCAGAAAGACTTAGAAAGTTGATAATTGTGGGCAATGTTAGAAATGTCATGAGAAACAAGAATTATGTAAAAGGATTGATGTAAATCATTGTTTACAAGAGAAAGTGAAACAGAAATGCAAAAAAGCGTTGTTTTTGGAAGGCAATGAAGAAATGACTATATTTCGCGATTTCTCGTGCTCAGAAAGACTTAGAAAGTTGATAATTGTGGGCAATGTTAGAAATGTCATGAGAAACAAGAATTATGTAAAAGGATTGATGTAAATCATTGTTTCTAAGAGAAAGTGAGACAGGAATGCAAAAAAGCGTTGTTTTTGGACGGCAATGAAGAAATGACTATGTTTTGCGATTTCTCCTGCTCAGAAAGGCTTAGAAAGTTGATAATTGTGGGCAATGTTAGAAATGTCATGAGAAACAAGAATTATGTAAAAGGATTGATGTAAATCATTGTTTACAAGAGAAAGTGAGACAGAAATGCAAAAAAGCGTTGTTTTTGGACGGCAATGAAGAAATGACTATATTTCGCGATTTCTCGTGCTCAGAAAGACTTAGAAAGTTGATAATTGTGGGCAATGTTAGAAATGTCATGAGAAACAAGAATTATGTAAAAGGATTGATGTAAATCATTGTTTCTAAGAGAAAGTGAGACAGGAATGCAAAAAAGCGTTGTTTTTGGACGGCAATGAAGAAATGACTATGTTTTGCGATTTCTCCTGCTCAGAAAGACTTAGAAAGTTGATAATTGTGGGCAATGTTAGAAATGTCATGAGAAACAAGAATTATGTAAAACGATTGATGTAAATCATTGTTTCTAAGAGAAAGTGAGACAGGAATGCAAAAAAGCGTTGTTTTTGGACGGCAATGAAGAAATGACTATGTTTTGCGATTTCTCCTGCTCAGAAAGACTTAGAAAGTTGATAATTGTGGGCAATGTTAGAAATGTCATGAGAAACAAGAATTATGTAAAAGGATTGATGTAAATCATTGTTTCTAAGAGAAAGTGAGACAGGAATGCAAAAAAGCGTTGTTTTTGGACGGCAATGAAGAAATGACTATGTTTTGCGATTTCTCCTGCTCAGAAAGACTTAGAAAGTTGATAATTGTGGGCAATGTTAGAAATGTCATGAGAAACAAGAATTATGTAAAAGGATTGATGTAAATCATTGTTTACAAGAGAAAGTGAGAAAGAAATGCAAAAAAGCGTTGTTTTTGGACGGCAATGAAGAAATGACTATATTTCACGATTTCTCGTGCTCAGAAAGACTTAGAAAGTTGATAATTGTGGGCAATGTTAGAAATGTCATGAGAAACACCAATTATGTAAAAGGATTGATGTAAATCATTGTTTCTAAAAGAAAGTGAGACAGGAATGCAAAAAAGCGTTGTTTTTGGACGGCAATGAAGAAATGACTATGTTTTGCGATTTCTCCTGCTCAGAAAGACTTAGAAAGTTGATAATTGTGGGCAATGTTAGAAATGTCATGAGAAACAAGAATTATGTAAAAGGATTGATGTAAATCATTGTTTACAAGAGAAAGTGAGACAGGAATGCAAAAAAGCGTTGTTTTTGGACGGCAATGAAGAAATGACTATGTTTTGCGATTTCTCCTGCTCAGAAAGACTTAGAAAGTTGATAATTGTGGGCAATATTAGAAATGTCATGAGAAACAAGAATTATGTAAAACGATTGATGTAAATCATTGTTTCTAAGAGAAAGTGAGACAGGAATGCAAAAAAGCGTTGTTTTTGGACGGCAATGAAGAAATGACTATGTTTTGCGATTTCTCCTGCTCAGAAAGACTTAGAAAGTTGATAATTGTGGGCAATGTTAGAAATGTCATGAGAAACAAGAATTATGTAAAAAGGATTGATGTAAATCATTGTTTACAAGAGAAAGTGAGACAGAAATGCAAAAAAGCATTGTTTTTGGACGGCAATGAAGAAATGACTATGTTTTGCGATTTCTCCTGCTCAGAAAGACTTAGAAAGTTGATAATTGTGGGCAATGTTAGAAATGTCATGAGAAACAAGAATTATGTAAAAGGATTGATGTAAATCATTGTTTACAAGAGAAAGTGAGAAAGAAATGCAAAAAAGCGTTGTTTTTGGACGGCAATGAAGAAATGACTATATTTCGCGATTTCTCCTGCTCAGAAAGACTTAGAAAGTTGATAATTGTGGGCAATGTTAGAAATGTCATGAGAAACACGAATTATGTAAAAGGATTGATGTAAATCATTGTTTCTAAGAGAAAGTGAGACAGGAATGCAAAAAAGCGTTGTTTTTGGACGGCAATGAAGAAATGACTATGTTTTGCAATTTCTCCTGCTCAGAAAGACTTAGAAAGTTGATAATTGTGGGCAATGTTAGAAATGTCATGAGAAACAAGAATTATGTAAAAGGATTGATGTAAATCATTGTTTACAAGAAAAAGTGAGAAAGAAATGCAAAAAAGCGTTGTTTTTAGACGGCAATGAAGAAATGACTATATTTCGCGATTTCTCGTGCTCAGAAAGACTTAGAAAGTTGATAATTGTGGGCAATGTTAGAAATGTCATGAGAAACACGAATTATGTAAAAGGATTGATGTAAATCATTGTTTCTAAGATAAAGTGAGACAGGAATGCAAAAAAGCGTTGTTTTTG